>NC_053024.1:474899418-475054820 GCF_003073215.2 Triticum urartu | reverse complement strand
GTAACCCTCCCGGTACTCCGGTAAAATCCCGATTTCACCCGGAACACTTCCGATGTCCAAACATAGGCTTCCAATATATCAATCTTTACGTCTCGACCATTTCGAGACTCCTCGTCATGTCCGTGATCACATCCGGGACTCCGAACAGCCATCGGTACATCAAAATGCATAAACTCATAATGTAACTGTCATCGTAAACTTAAGCGTGCGGACCCTACGGGTTCGAGAACAATGTAGACATGACCGAGACATGTCTCCGGTCAATAACCAATAGCGGGACCTGGATGCCCATATTGGCTCCTACATATTCTATGAAGATCTTTATCGGTCAGACCGCATAACAACATACGTTGTTCCCTTTGTCATCGGTATGTTACTTGCCCGAGATTCGATCGTCGGTATCCAATTCCTAGTTCAATCTCGTTACCGGCAAGTCTCTTTACTCGTTCCGTAATACATCATCTCACAACTAACATATTAGTTGTAATGCTTGCAAGGCTTATGTGATGTGTATTACCGAGAGGGCCCAGAGATACCTCTCCGACAATCGGAGTGACAAATCCTAATCTCGAAATATGCCAACCCAACATCTACCTTTGGAGACACCTGTAATGCTCCTCTATAATCACCCAGTTACGTTGTGACGTTTGGTAGCACCCAAAGTGTTCCTCCGGTAAACGGGAGTTGCATAATCTCATAGTCATAGGAACATGTATAAGTCATGAAGAAAAGCAATAGCATCATACTAAACGATCGGGTGCTAAGCTAATGGAATGGGTCATGTCAATCAGATCATTCAACCAATGATGTGACCTCGTTAATCAAATAACAACTCATTGTTCATGGTCAGGAAACATAACCATCTTTGATTAACGAGCTAGTCAAGTAGAGGCATACTAGTGACACTTTGTTTGTCTATGTATTCACACATGTATTATGTTTCCGGTTAATACAATTCTAGCATGAATAATAAACATTTATCATGATTATAAGGAAATAAATAATAACTTTATTATTGCCTCCAGGGCATATTTCCTTCACCAAGTCTCCTGGGTCATATTCGGGAAGAAAATCACGTTCCAGAAAGGTTTATTCCGTTTGGACTCCGTTTGATATTCCATTTCTTCGAAACACTGAAATAGGCAGAAAACAGCAATTCTGGGCTGGGCCTCCGGTTAATAGGTTAGTCCCAAAAATAATATAAAAGTGGAAAATAAAGCCCAATATAGTCCAAAACAGTAGATAATATAGCATGGAGCAATCAAAAATTATAGATACGTTGGAGACGTATCAGCGGCCTTCCTTTTCCTTTCTCCCCTAGCTAGAGGGGCAGCATCTTCATCTTCCTCCTCCTCGTTTCCATGGGAGGAGTGCATCGCAGAGTTATCGGACGATGAGTCCGATACCACCTGGCACCGGGAACTCTTTCGGATTCCCTTGGCCTTCTTCTTGGTCTTCTCCGGCACCTCATAAGGAGCCGGAGTCAGCACATCTGTCAGGAGAGCGTCCGCGGTGTCTTCGGGCAGAGGGGCCGGACAGTTAATCTGCTCCTGTCTCCACCCAGTCTTGTCAAAGGCATGGGAGCTCAGACCCCGCACATGGTCAAGATATGGGAAATAAACACCCTACCAGATGTACAGAACTTACCGGATTCGCAGAACGCTTCACGCTTAGCCCGCGGTTCTCGGTAAGAGAGGGAGGGACCTCGGTGCCCTTGAACAGCACCCTCCAGACGTCTTTATGCGTCGTGTTGAAGAGCTCGCTTAGAGTCTGGTGCTGGGCCAGGTCGAACTCCCATAAGTTGAAATCCCGTTGTTGACACGGGAGGATCCGACGGAAGAGCATGACCTGGACTATGTTGACAAGCTTAAGTTTCTTGCTTATCATGTTCCGGATACATTTCTGGAGTCCGTCCAGCTCCACCGATGAACCCTAGGACAAGCCCTTCTCCTTCCAGGAAGTGAGCTGCGTGGGGAATCCGGATCAAAACTCGGGGGCCGCCACCCAGTTGGTGTCGCGCGGCTCGGTGATGTAGAACCACCCCGATTGCCACCCCTTTATGGTCTCCACGAAGGATCCCTCGAGCCAAATAACGTTGGGCATTTTGCCCACCATGGCTCCGCCGCATTCCGCTTGTTGGCCGCCCACCACCTTCGGCTTGATATTGAAGGTCTTCAGCCACAGGACGAAGTGGGGCCGGATGCAGAGGAAAGCCTCGCACACAACGATGAACGCCGAGATGTTGAGGATAAAATTTGGGGCTAGATCATGAAAATCCAGCCCATAATAGAACATGAGGCCGCGGACGAATGGATGGAGGGGAAACCCTAGTCTGCGGATGAAATGGGGGAGGAAAACCACCCTTTCGTGAGGTTCCGGGGTAGGGATGACCTGCCCCGCGGCTGGCAGCCGGTGCGCGATATCCGCGGCTAAGTATCCGGCTCCACGTAGCTTTTTGTTGTGTCCCTTTGTGACATAGGAGACCATCCACTTGCCTCCCGCTCCGGACATGTTTGGAGAGGGTTGAGGAGAAGGATGCGGGCTTGGAAGCTGGAGCTCGAGTGCGCAAGAATGGATGAGCAAGAAGGAAGAAGGCGTGGGTAGAAAAAGGTAAAACCTTATCCCTTTATAAGGGCGGATGAAACTATGCGCCCCCACTAGCCTGGTAAAACTCGCTTATCCCCCAAGCGCCGTAATTGATGGCGCGGTTGGGTTACCCACGTCCGTATTGATGGGAATCCCGTAATAAGGGGACATGATCTCTGCTTCGACAAGACGTGCCAAGAAAACTGCCTCGCGAAACACGCTGAGATAGGTTATGAAAAACGATTCGAATAAAGACCTGGCTGTGGTGTGATGTCACACTACGGGGTGCGTCAGCAGATTAGATTTGTGGAAATATTATTCTCTCTATAGTGGTATGTGGAACTTATTTTGCAGGGTCGGACACTATCCTTGTATTCAAACTCTTCTGTGATGTATTCGGAGGAGGAACCCGCCTTGCAATGCCGAAGACAACACTGCGCGCCGGACTCATCGTCATTGAAGCCTGGTTCAGGGGCTACTGAGGGAGTCCTAGATTAGGGGGTCTCCGAACAGCCGGATTATATCCTTTGGCCGGACTGTTGGACTATGAAGATACAAGATTGAAGACTTCATCTCATGTCCGGATGGGACTCTCCTTGGCGTGGAAGGCAAGCTAGGCAATATGGATACGTATATCTCCTCCTTTGTAACTGACCTTGTGTAACCCTAGCCCCCTCCGGTGTCTATATAAACCAGAGGGTTTTAGTCCATAGGACAACATACAATCATACCATAGGCTAGCTTCTAGGGTTTAGCCTATCCGATCTCGTGGTAGATGAACTCTTGTACTACTCATATTATCAAGAATAAATCAAGCAGGACGTAGGGTTTTACCTCCATCAAGAGGGCCCGAACCTGGGTAAAACATCGTGTCCCCTGCCTCATGTTACCATCCGCCTTAGACGCACAATTCGGGACCCCCCACCCGAGATCCGCCGGTTTTGACACCGACACCCCGACTCCTTCTTTCCGGCTCACACCGGTCGATATACCTCTCTAGCCAAGTGTGCCTACCACAAACACATATATACTTCCCCTCTTCTCTTCTCACCGTCCATGCCTCCCTATGTCCAATATGGTTCCACGCAGGTGCACACTCCCGCCCCTCTTTTCATTGATCTCATACTCGCACACTCCTCCCCCCTAGACATGGTAGGCCTCTCGCACCACCTCCTAGCCGCACCCCTCTCCCGCTGCCTGTCTCTCTGGACCTTATTTGCTTCTAGCACATGCAAGCGTGTATACGTACTGATCTCCCTACATATAGCCAGGTCGACTATAACTCGTTTTCCCCATGCACCGATACACTTACCTCGCTAGTTATGTCCCTCCCTTTCTCGGACACACGACGGTTGATCTTCCTATGTAGTTACGTATGCTTACCACAACCATATCGTCTCCCCTCGTCATCTTTGTGTTGGGGAACGTAGCAGAATTTTAAAATTTTCTACGCATCACTAAGATCAATCTATGGAGTCATCTAGCAACGAGGGAGAGAGGAGTGCATCTACATACCCTTGTAGATCACGAGCGGAAGCGTTCAAGAGAACGGGGTTGATGGAGTCGTACTCGACGTGATCCAAATCACCGAAGATCCTAGTGCCGAACGAACGGCACCTCCGCGTTCAACACACGTACGGAGCGAGGACGTCTCCCGCACCTTGATCCAGCAAGGAGGAGGGAGAGGTTGAGGAAGAGGGCTCCAACAGCAGCACGACGGCGTGGTGGTGATGAAGCTGCGGTACTCCGGCAGGGCTTCGTCAAGCTCTTATGGAGGAGGAGAGGTGTTGGGGAGGGGAGGGGCTGCGCCTTGGATGTTGTTTGCAGACCTCCCCTCACCCCTCTATTTATAGGGGAAAGGGGAAGGGGGCCGGCCCCCTCTATATGAGATCTAGAGGGGGGGCGGCGGCCAAGGGGAGGGGGGCTTGCCCCCCAAGCAAGGGGGCGCCCCCCTTTAGGGTTTCCCCCAACCCTAGGCGCATGGGCCCTAGGGGGGTGTGGCGCCCCAGCCCACTTGGGCTGGTTCCCTTCTCTATACAGCCCATAAGGCCCTCCGGAAGAGGTGGACCCTCCCGGTGGGCCCCCGGAACCCCTCCGGTGGCCCCGGTACAATACCGATATGCCCCCGAAACTTTTCGGCGACCATATGACAACTTCCCATATATAAATCTTTACCTCCGGACCATTCCGGAACTCCTCGTGACGTCCGGGATCTCATCCGGGACTCCGAACAACATTCGGTAATCACATACAAGTCTTCCTAACAACCCTAGCGTCACCGAACCTTAAGTGTGTAGACCCTACAGGTTCGGGAGACATGCAGACATGACCGAGACGACTCTCCGGTCAATAACCAACAGCGGGATCTGGATACCCATGTTGGCTCCCACATGCTCCACGATGATCTCATCGGATGAACCACGATGTCAAGGATTCAATCAATCCGTATACAATTCCCTTTGTCAATCGGTACGTTACTTGTCTGAGACTCGATCGTCGGTATCCCAATACCTTGTTCAGTCTCGTTACCGGCAAGTCACTTTACTCGTATCGTAATGCATGATCCCGTGATCAACCACTTGATCACATTGAGCTCATTATGATGATGCATTACCGAGTGGGCCCAGAGATACCTCTCCGTCATACGGAGTGACAAATCCCAGTCTCGATTCGTGCCAACCCAACAGACACTTTTGGAGATACCTGTAATGTACCTTTATAGTCACCCAGTTACGTTGTGACGTTTGGCACACTCAAGGCACTCCTATGGTATCCGGGAGTTGCACAATCTCATGGTCTAAGGAAATGATACTTGACATTCAGAAAAGCTACAACAAATGAACTACACGATCTTTGAGCTAAGCTTAGGATTGGGTCTTGTCCATCACATCATTCTCCTAATGATGTGATCCCGTTATCAATGACATCTAATGTCCATAGTCAGGAAACCATGACTATCCTTTGATCAACGAGCTAGTCAACTAGAGGCTCACTAGGGACGTGTTGTGGTCTATGTATTCACACATGTATTATGATTTCCGGATAACACAATTATAGCATGAACAATAGACAATTATCATGAACAAAGAAATATAATAATAACCATTTTATTATTGCCTCTAGGGCATATTTCCAATAATCTCCCACTTGCACTAGAGTCAATATTCTAGTTACATTGTGATGAATCGAACACCCATGCAGTTCTGGTGTTGATCATGTTTTGCTCTAGGGAGAGGTTTAGTCAACGGATCTGCTACATTCAGGTCCGTATGTACTTTACAAATCTCTATGTCTCCATTTTGAACACTTTCATGAATGGATTTGAAGTGGCGCTTGATATGCCTAGTCTTCCTGTGAAACCTGGGCTCCTTGGCAAGGGCAATAGCTCCAGTGTTGTCACATAAGAGAGTCATGGGGCCCGACGCATTGGTTATGACTCCTAGGTCGGTAATGAACTCCTTCACCCAGACTGCTTCTTGTGCTGCCTCCGAGGCTGACATGTACTCTGCTTCGCATGTAGATCCCGCCACAACGCTTTGCTTGCAACTGCACCAACTTACTGCCCCACCATTCAAAATATACACGTATCCGGTTTGTGACTTAGAGTCATCCAGATCTGTGTCGAAGCTATCATCGATGTAACCCTTTACGACGAGCTCTTTGTCACCTCCATAAACGAGAAACCTTTCCCTAGTCCTTTTTAGGTACTTCAGGATATTCTTGACCGCTGTCCAGTGTTCCATGCCGGGATTACTTTGGTACCTTCCTACCAAACTCACGGCAAGGTTTACATCAGGTCTGGTACACAGCATAGCATACATGATAGACCCTATGGCCGAGGCATAGGGGACAACACTCATCTTTTCTCTATCTTCTTCCGTGGTCGGGCATTGAGCCGTGCTCAATCTCGTACCTTGCAATACAGGCAAGAACCCCTTCTTTGACTGATCCATTTTGAACTTCTTCAATATCTTGTCAAGGTACGTACTCTGTGAAAGACCAATGAGGCATCTCGATCTATCTCTATAGATCTTGATGCCTAATATATAAGCAGCTTCTCCAAGGTCCTTCATTGAAAAACACTTGTTCAAGTAGGCCTTTATGCTTTCCAAGAATTCTATATCATTTCCCATCAACAGTATGTCATCCACATACGATATGAGAAATTCTAGAGAGCTCCCACTCACTTTCTTGTAAATGCAGGCTTCTCCATAAGTCTGCATAAACCCAAACGCTTTGATCATCTCATCAAAACGAATGTTCCAACTCCGAAATGCTTGCACCAGCCCATAAATCGAGCGTTGGAGCTTGCACACCTTGTCAGCATTCTTAGGATCGACAAAACCTTTCGGCTGCATCATATACAATTCTTCCTTAAGGAAACCATTAAGGAATGCCGTTTTTACGTCCATTTGCCATATCTCATAATCATAGAATGCGACAATTGCTAACATGATTCGGACAGACTTCAGCTTCGCTACGGGTGAGAAAGTCTCATCGTAGTCAACCCCTTGAACTTGTCGATAACCCTTAGCGACAAGCCGAGCTTTATAGATGGTCACATTACCATCCGTGTCTGTCTTCTTCTTAAAGATCCATTTATTTTCTATGGCTCGCCGATCAACGGGCAAGTCAGTCAAAGTCCATACTTCGTTTTCATACATGGATCCTATCTCGGATTTCATGGCTTCTAGCCATTTGTCGGAATCCGGGCCCGCCATCGCTTCTTCATAGTTCGAAGGTTCACCGTTGTCTAACAACATGATTTCCAAGACAGGGTTGCCGTACCACTCTGGTGCGGAACGTGTCCTTGTGGACCTACGAAGTTCAGTAGCAACTTGATCTGAAGTTTCATGATCATCATCATCAACTTCCTTTCTAGTCGGTGCAGGCACCTCAGGAACATTTTCTTGAGCTGCGCCACTTACCGGTTCAAGAGGTAATACTTCATCAAGTTCTACCTTCCTCCCACTTATTTCTTTCGAGAGAAACTCTTTCTCTAGAAAGGACCCATTCTTGGCAACAAAGATCTTGCCTTCGGATCTGAGGTAGAAGGTATACCCAACAGTTTCTTTAGGGTATCCTATGAAGACGCATTTTTTCGACTTGGGTTCGAGCTTTTCAGGTTGAAGTTTCTTGACATAAGCATCGCATCCCCAAACTTTTAGAAACGACAGCTTAGGTTTCTTCCCAAACCATAATTCATACGGTGTCGTCTCAACGGATTTCGACGGAGCCCTATTTAAAGTGAATGCGACAGTCTCTAAAGCATAGCCCCAAAATGATAGCGGTAAATCGGTAAGAGACATCATAGATCGCACCATATCTAATAGAGTGCGATTACGACGTTCGGACACACCATTACGCTGAGGTGTTCCAGGCGGCGTTAGTTGTGAAACTATTCCACATTTTCTTAAGTGTGTGCCAAATTCGTGACTCAAGTATTCTCCCCCACGATCTGATCGCAAGAACTTGATTTTCCTGTCACGTTGATTCTCAACCTCACTCTGAAATTCCTTGAACTTTTCAAATGTCTCAGACTTGTGTTTCATTAAGTAGACATACCCATATCTACTCAAGTCATCAGTGAGGGTGAGAACATAACGATAGCCACCGCGAGCCTCAACACTCATTGGACCGCACACATCAGTATGTATGATTTCCAATAAGTTGGTTGCTCGCTCCATTGTTCCTGAGAACGGTGTCTTGGTCATTTTTCCCATGAGGCATGGTTCGCACGTGTCAAATGATTCGTAATCAAGAGACTCTAAAAGTCCATCTGCATGGAGCTTCTTCATGCGTTTGACACCTATGTGACCAAGGCGGCAGTGCCACAAGTATGTGGGACTATCATTATCAACCTTACATCTTTTGGTATTCACACTATGAATATGTGTAGCATTACGCTCAAGATTCATTAGGAATAAACCATTCACCATCGGAGCATGACCATAAAACATATCTCTCATATAAATAGAACAACCATTATTCTCGGATTTAAATGAGTAGTCATCTCGTATTAAACGAGATCCTGATACAATGTTCATGCTCAAAGCTGGCACTAAATAACAATTATTGAGGTTTAAAACTAATCCCGTAGGTAAATGTAGAGGTAGCGTGCCGACGGCAATCACATCGACCTTGGAACCATTCCCGACACGCATCGTCACCTCGTCCTTCGCCAGTCTCCGTTTATTCCGCAGCTCCTGCTTTGAGTTACAAATGTGAGCAACGGCACCGGTATCAAATACCCAGGAGCTACTACGAGTACTGGTAAGGTACACATCAATTACATGTATATCACATATACCTTTCGTGATGCCGGCCTTCTTGTCCGCTAAGTATTTGGGGCAGTTCCGCTTCCAGTGACCACTTCCCTTGCAATAAAAACACTCTGTCTCGGGCTTGGGTCCATTCTTTTTCTTCTTCCCGGCAGCTTGCTTACCGGGCGCGGCAACTCCCTTGCCGTCCTTCTTGAAGTTCTTCTTACCCTTGCCTTTCTTGAACTTAGTGGTTTTATTCACCATCAACACTTGATGTTCCTTTTTGACTTCTACCTCTGCTGATTTCAGCATTGCAAATACTTCAGGAATGGTCTTTTCCATCCCCTGCATATTGAAGTTCATCAGAAAGCTCTTGTAGCTCGGTGGAAGCGACTGAAGGATTCTGTCAATGACCGCGTCATCCGGGAGATTAACTCCCAGCTGAGTCAAGCGGTTATGTAACCTAGACATTTTGAGTATGTGCTCACTGACAGAACTATTTTCCTCCATCTTACAGATGAAGAACTTGTCGGAGACTTCATATCTCTCGACCCGGGAATGAGCTTGAAAAACCATTTTCAGCTCTTCGAACATCTCATATGCTCCGTGTCTCTCAAAACGCTTTTGGAGCCACGGTTCTAAGCTGTAAAGCATGCCGCACTGAACGAGGGAGTAATCATCAGCACGTGTCTGCCAAGCATTCATAACGTCTTGGTTCAGTGGGACGGGTGCGTCACCTAGCGGTGCTTCTAGGACATAATCTTTCTTGGCAGCTATGAGGATGATCCTCAGGTTCCGGACCCAGTCCGTATAGTTGCTGCCATCATCTTTCAGCTTGGTTTTCTCTAGGAACGCGTTGAAGTTGAGGACAACGTGGGCCATTTGATCTACAAGACATATTGTAAAGATTTTAGACTAAGTTCATGATAATTAAGTTCATCTAATCAAATTATTAAATGAACTCCCACTCAGATAGACATCCCTCCAGTCATCTAAGTATAACATGATCCGAGTTAACTAGGCCGTGTCCGATCATCACGTGAGACGGACTAGCCAACATCGGTGAACATCTTCATGTTGATCGTATCTTCTATACGACTCATGCTCGACCTTTCGGTCTTCTGTGTTCCGAGGCCATGTCTGTACATGCTAGGCTCGTCAAGTCAACCTAAGTGTATTGCGTGTGTAAATCTGGCTTACACCCGTTGTATTCGAACGTTAGAATCTATCACACCCGATCATTACGTGGTGCTTCGAAACAACGAACCTTCGCAACGGTGCACAGTTAGGGGGAACACTTTCTTGAAATTATTACGAGGGATCATCTTATTTAAGCTACCGCCATTCTAAGCAAATAAGATGTAAAACATGATAAACATCACATGCAATCAAATAGTGACATGATATGGCCAATATCATTTGCTCCTTTGATCTCCATCTTCGGGGCTCCATGATCATCGTTGTCACCGGCATGACACCATGATCTCCATCATCATGATCTCCATCATCGTGTCTTCTTGAAGTTGCCACATCAACTATTACTTCTACTACTATGGCTAACGGTTTAGCAATAAAGTAAAGTAATTACATGACGTTTATGTTGACACGCAGGTCATAAATAAATTAAGACAACTCCTATGGCTCCTGCCGGTTGTCATACTCATCGACATGCAAGTCGTGATTCCTATTACAAGAACATGATCAATCTCATACATCACATATATCATTCATCATTCATCACAACCTTTGGCCATATCACATCACAAAACACTTGCTGCAAAAACAAGTTAGACGTCCTCTAATTGTTGTTGCAAGTTTTTACATGGCTGCTATAGGTTTCTAGCAAGAACGTTTCTTACCTACGCCAAAACCACAACGTGAATTGCCAATTTCTATTTACCCTTCATAAGGACCCTGTTCATCGAATCCGATCCGACTAAAGTGGGAGAGATAGACACCCGCCAGCCACCTTATGCAACTAGTGCATGTCAGTCGGTGGAACCGGTCTCACGTAAGCGTACATGTAAGGTTGGTCCGGGCCGCTTCATCCCACGATGCCGCAGAATCAAGATAAGACTAGTAACGGCAAGCAAATTGACAGTATCGACGCCCACAACTACTTTGTGTTCTACTCGTGCATAGTAACTACGCATAGACCTAGCTCTGATACCACTGTTGGGGAACATAGCAGAATTTTAAAATTTTCTGCGCATCACCAAGATCAATCTATGGAGTCATCTAGCAATGAGGGAGAGAGGAGTGCATCTACATACCCTTGTAGATCACGAGCGGAAGCGTTCAAGAGAACGGGGTTGATGGAGTCGTACTCGACGTGATCCAAATCACCGAAGATCCTAGTGCCGAACGGACGGCACCTCCGCGTTCAACACACGTACAGAGCAAGGACGTCTCCCGCGCCTTGATCCAGCAAGTAGGAGGGAGAGGTTGAGGAAGAGGGCTTCAACAGCAGCACGACGGCGTGGTGGTGATGAAGCTGCAGTACTCCGACAGGGCTTCGCCAAGCTCTTATGGAGGAGGAGAGGTGTTGGGGAGGGGAGGGGCTGCGCCTTGGATGTTGTTTGCAGCCCTCCCCTCACCCCTCTATTTATAGGGGAAAGGGGAAGGGGGCCGGCCCCCTCTAGATGAGATCTAGAGGGGGGGCGGCGGCCAAGGGGAGGGGGGCTTGCCCCCCAAGCAAGGGGGCGCCCCCCTTTAGGGTTTCCCCCAACCCTAGGTGCATGGGCCCTAGGGGGGTGTGGTGCCCCAGCCCACTTGGGCTGGTTCCCTTCTCTATACAGCCCATAAGGCCCTCCGGAAGAGGTGGACCCTCCCGGTGGGCCCCCGGAACCCCTCCGGTGGCCCCGGTACAATACCGATATGCCCCCGAAACTTTCCGGCGACCATATGACAACTTCCCATATATAAATCTTTACCTCCGGACCATTCCGGAACTCCTCGTGACGTCCGGGATCTCATCCGGGACTCCGAACAACATTCGGTAATCACATACAAGTCTTCCTAACAACCCTAGCGTCACCGAACCTTAAGTGTGTAGACCCTACGGGTTCGGGAGACATGCAGACATGACCGAGATGACTCTCCGGTCAATAACCAACAGCGGGATCTGGATACCCATGTTGGCTCCCACATGCTCCACGATGATCTCATCGGATGAACCACGATGTCGAGGATTCAATCAATCCGTATACAATTCCCTTTGTCAATCGGTACGTTACTTGTCCGAGACTCGATCGTCGGTATCCCAATACCTTGTTCAGTCTCGTTACCGGCAAGTCACTTTACTCGTACCGTAATGCATGATCCCGTGATCAACCACTTGATCACATTGAGCTCATTATGATGATGCATTACCGAGTGGGCCCAGAGATACCTCTCCGTCATACGGAGTGACAAATCCCAGTCTCGATTCGTGCCAACCCAACAGACACTTTCGGAGATACCTGTAATGTACCTTTATAGTCACCCAGTTACGTTGTGACGTTTGGAACACCCAAGGCACTCCTACGGTATCCGAGAGTTGCACAATCTCATGGTCTAAGGAAATGATACTTGACATTCAGAAAAGCTACAGCAAACGAACTACACGATCTTTGAGCTAAGCTTAGGATTGGGTCTTGTCCATCACATCATTCTCCTAATGATGTGATCCCGTTATCAATGACATCTAATGTCCATAGTCAGGAAACCATGACTATCCTTTGATCAACGAGCTAGTCAACTAGAGGCTCACTAGGGACGTGTTGTGGTCTATGTATTCACACATGTATTACGATTTCCGGATAACACAATTATAGCATGAACAATAGACAATTATCATGAACAAAGAAATATAATAATAACCATTTTATTATTGCCTCTAGGGCATATTTCCAACACTTTGTATACCTCCCGACCCGTCTCTCACACGCACGTGCATAGACAGACAGACATCCCCCGCCCTCTCTTATTGATATTGCACTCGTACCCTCCGTTTGTCTAGCAGACCTCTCCCACCATTTGTGAGACGCCACTCCACCACCAACCCTCTGACGCTCTACCTTTGTCTTTCTCCCAACCTTATTCCTCTACTACACATATCCATGGATGCCGATCGATCTCCCTCAATACATAGCTAGGTATCTCTCCTTCCCCACACATATACTAGTCGATCGGTCTCTGCCCCCTCCCCCCCCACACACACACCGATAATCGAATGTTGTAGGTAGGTATCCATCTCATGGAGAAAAACTGCACCTCTGCCCTCTCAAATTCCAGTAGGCCAGCTGCCCTATATCTTTGACATGGGCAAACACAAATTTGATGGCACTCTTTATCGATCGTGCAGCCACACACTTCATCCCTGTTTTCAATTCTATCGATATCTCACGTCCATGACTTCGTTTCACACACATTGCATATGTTACGTTTTTCTATTTGAGATATCATCAACACATTGCATCTATTTCGCACAAACCATCTCTCTCACACTCACCCACGTACGTAAATGCACCTAAAGAAGAGGTGCACGTAGGACGCACGTACTCACGTCTCGTTCCCGGCCACACCCGCACGGGTACACGGTGGAGTTCTTTTCTGTATGAAAAGGCATCCCACGTGATAATTTGATGCGTGTAGAGGTTATTTACTCGAAGGAGGGTCGAGTACCACGCCTAGACGGAACAAAGTTCGACTTGATGCGTTAGTATTAAATAAAGTTATATATTCCTCAATGGCACGTACAGAATATAAAACGATTGCCGTGGGGAAAATGGAAAAATGGGTTTGTCTCTCGTCACACCATCTCACACAAGGCGGCGGTGGCCTCTCTCTCTCAGCATTGGTCAGTGATCCTGCCGCATCCCGTCCGCCGGCAGAAAGGGAGGATGTGCATCGTATCTCCGTTCGACGGTGTTGAGGCAGCACATCCCGATCTGCGGTAACCGTTGTTCTCTCTGACCAAGCTCCGGCACGGTAGGGCCTTGGCCACTTGCTCGCTGCTGCAGTATGGGCAGATCCTGGCCGCCGGTACCCTCCTAGTAACATCCCGACGACCCTCAGGTACAGCTTCCTCCGGCCTTGCTCCACTGCCCATCTTCCCACATTGCTGCATGTGGATCTTCTTTAGTTGTTTACTTAAATCGTATCTCGGCCGGCGTACTTTCCATATTGCAATCTCGTCCTCAAACCATTTTTGATAAACCACCATGTGCTATCTTTCCCTTATTACATGGAATATGCTTCTTTTTTGTCGGCGTATGTGTCTTCAACTTGTGTTATTGGGCAGTAATTGTTTCCTTTCTACCTCCTTTTGCAAACAGGGCTATCCATTTTCACCTCATTGCTATTGCGACCTTTTGGTGAACTGCACAAATGTTTTCTTAAGTGTTTTGTGCATTTCTACCAAAATTTCACACGGGCAACGTTTTTACATTTCCGTGGGACTGCAGAAAGGGAGATTCGTTTTTCTATCCTCCTCATCCAACTCCGTGCCTAATCTTCTCCAACAAGAAGTTAGTCCTAAAGAGAGATCATAGAGGTGATCGGCTTCTATTTGTGTGTGTTATGTTTCATCATCTAGTTCCACTATTATTGTAATCACACTGACTGGATATCTTTGCAAACAGGGATGGTCCGCTCGATTTTAGTGGAGCTGCACAAAATGATCGGATTGTGGTGTCCTCCATACACCTCTTTTTTGGCTACAGAGCTGGGTGAAACTAGCTGCCAAGCAATGAACATTGTGCCAAGGAAATGGAGCCATGCCTACGAATAGCATCAATCAATTATATATTTTTCTTTATTTGTACACCTTCTCACAACTTTGTCTTCAGTTGTGATGTGAATATTGGCGCTGATCTGCGAACCATTGAGATGCATGAGCAGCCATGGTAGTTTCATTTGTATTTGATGGAATGTTGTAACGAGATAATCTTGAGGCAAGACACATGAATCCTAAGTTGAACCTTTTTTCCTGCGGGAACCAAAGTTGAAACCTTCATAGCATCATAGTCCAATTTCATTAAAATTATGCGTACATATAAACAAATCCTGAAGGATTGATAGCAATGCCAGAAACAATTCGACTTTGTTTCACTGACATGTTGGACATCCTTCATCCGGCTCCACCTGCCATTCAGCAATATTGAGTGCACAACACAACTGCAAGGAAAGATTCACCCCAGTCGTTGCGCCGCAGTAGTAATGACTAGTGAGGAGTCAAATCACAGAGCCCCACCTTCGCCACAGTAAGTTGCTCGGACGAAGCAACCATCATTTCTCTGTTCCTTGAATCCGCTGGTACTCCCATATTCCCACAGTAATAAGTTGCTCGGGCGAATCAACCATCACTTCACCTTTCCCACAGTAAGTACTAGTACCTCCTTTTTTTACTCTAGAAACAACCACATGCGAATATTGGATGGTAGGAGCACAGCAACTGAATCAAAAATTCTATAGTATGAGAATAACTTTGAACGTAAGCCATTGATTCACTCTATCCAATGGTCATAGTTGGAAAATCCAAACAAAACCAAGCATTGGATCAACTCTTTTAGCACTCATATTGTTGCCGCCTGCTCAATCGCCTGCCCACCTAGCCCACCTATATATCCGCTCACGTGTGATGACCACAGGAGCTATCCATTCCGATTTTATGTTAAAAGTAAAGGTCGATAACTAATGTGGCACCTCAGACCAACGCGGCCAGATCGCATTTTGCACGAGAAATTACACACCATATTTTGTTGACATGTGGTCCCGTTCCAACTTGTCAGTGAGACGATGACGAGTCCTTTTCGACTAGTATTTCCGAATGAACGTGTAGGCCGGGGCGCCTCTTCATGTACCGTGGCAAACTAGAAACCGTCCACCGACTCTTCGCCTTTCCCTCTTGATTTGGAACTGCTGTCGCACGCTCTTCCTCCCTCCTCCATTTGCCTTCACCCTTCCTTCTGCCATTGTTCGATCGTCTTATCCATGGAGGGAATAGGCCGGAAACGACCCCGTTATTCTTGCCCCGATCTAAAAGATGACGTGGTGGAGGAACTCATTGATCGGTGTGACATCATCACCTCGGCTAGCATGGCAGGTTCGTTCAAGACCATTCTCGACTCAACTAATAACATCATTACAAGGAACTCAAGGGTCCAGGAGCGGTTTGATCTCCCCTATCTTCTTCGTCGTGACCCTACTGACTGGCGCGGGGACGACGGAGGCCTTGCCTTGTGCAAGTTGATGCCGCTTGATAATGATACGTATGATGTTAAGATGCCATCGCTTCAGGGCAAGGCTTGGGCAGGTGCAAATGGAGATTTTGTTGTTTATATTGGGTACAACTGCGAGTGGGAGCTTATGAATGTGTACACTCGTCACCGGGTTCCACTTCCAAAAATCTCAGCAGACTGCCCAGAGGTTGAGCACACCGGTATTCTACGCACGTTCAAATACGATCATGGTGACTGTCTTCTATGGAAGATAGCAATTTGTCGAGTTCCCAACCGATCTTGGAATTACAAGAACTATGAAGTTGTTGCTATCTTCGACAAGGTTGTTGCCGTCCTTCGTGGTTCGACTCGATGGATATTGCTCAAAAATCAGTTTCTATACATGGATGTGTACTGTGATGCAATTCAATATGAGGGTCTTATGTTTGCTTCCACCACTCATGGCACTGTTTTTGCATGGGATCCTCGTAGTTTCGGTACGTTTGTCTTCCACCGTAATTATAATTGTTTCATCCACATGCATGCGGGTTAGCAAGTTTCCCTTTACTAATTAACCTTCTTCTTGTGTTTCGAAGGTCCTGTGAACATTCCACCACCTATACTTGAAAAAATTTATAACCAAGGGGGAGAAGACGATGGTGATGATCATGAGCATGAGGACGAGTAGGGCCCATATACTCAGTGGCGCCTGGCAACTTATTCCGATGGATCACCCCTTCTTGTCTGTATACCGCCCACTGCTGATGTTACTACTAAGGAAGCAGGTGTTGTCTCCCATGGTCGCACTCTCCGGACCTATTCCAACACCCGTTGCATGGTATTCGGGATGGATACTAGTGTGCTAGCGCCAACACCTTCTCCCTGGTACAGTATTGATAGTCTTGGAGAAAACTCGCTCTTCCTTGGAAAAAACTATCCAATGATGGTGAAAGGTGATCCAACTGCTGTTGACACAACGTTACTAGTACCATTTATGAGAAGCAACTGTATATATACCTCGGACATTTCGGTGGTTCCCTACCATGGTACTGATATAGTAGGCCGCTTCAGCCTGGATGATCAGTCCTGCGTTGGTCTTGAGATTGACAATAGATGGCCCTTCCCAGAGAATCACTTGTGGTTCAAAGCAAGCGTTTCCAACGCCGAGGATTGGTTGAGTTGAAGTTCATTTCATTGCTTGTTATTTGTTGTGTGATGAAAACTTTAGTATTTATAATGTATCCTCGTTGTCGTTGTGGGTTGATGACCTGTTGTATGTAATAAAATGATATGCATGTGATAAACTTACTAAATTTATGAATGGCTTTCGAGTCGCTTCTCTGAGTGAGTGTTGCGACGAGGCAAAAAAATATTTTCTGAATACAGAATTGTACGTGCATTGCAACAGGTTATCGGATGAGGCCAATCAACAATAGTAGTACACTATTTGTACTAGCTTCACATGCTTCGTGCGTCGGGGGTGTTTTTACTGTAGCTGTGAATCCCATCATCCTAGGTCCTCGGATGAGTCCAGTAGAAATTGCATTCCGATGTTTGGGTTCAAACTTTCAGAACTGCTGCACTATCTCTATGTCTACGTATACGTAATACAACAAGTTTTAAACTTGAGACCAGCCACCCACCCTCACAAAGAACACTTTTTAACCTAGCACAGACTCCAGGAAATTTGGCCACAGTGTGAGGTGGGCCATATGTTAATGTGTTCGTTGTACATAACCAGCACCTCGAATCCTCGATACTGTACTACTATAAGTAGTAGGAGTAGTAGGGTGGCATGGGCCAGAACAAGCATTCATGTTCAGGAGTACGGCACACGCCACCAGCACGACTTCCATCTGACACCATATTTCTTGGAGTCCGTGCTACAGCAATCTCTTCAACCTCGTCGTTTCCCTAACTCAGCCATCGCGCAGTGGGCGAGGTGGGCGTTTGCCGATAGTCGGTTTCCTCAACTATGGTCGCACTTGTAAGGCCAATTCCAACGCACGACCCCAACCGGACCTCCGTTTTGCCCGAATTCTGTCCGTTTGGGTAGGGCAATGGGGTCGTGTCCGGGTCATTTCTCGGATGCGGTGGTCGTGCGCCGAACGCGCGGACACATCTCGGCCGCGTACATTTTTCTTTGCAAACACATATCTTTTTTTCATCATTGATTTTTTGGTACATGGAAATACATCACCAAAATTTTGACTAGAAAAGCAAGACCAAAGAAAACAAGAACCACAAGAATACATTTTAGAAGATATCCAACTTCCATAACTGCTCCTGTAAGTTGGATTAGTGCCTTCTCGATGCATTCATTGTTGATCTTTTTTCATGAATATGGAAAGCTTGTGTATATTTTCATTGATAGAAGAAGAGAAGATGAATACAATAGAGGATACAACACATGAGTACGGAACCCAGAGTAGAGAGAGGGATGCATTCATTTTTGATCTACGGAGGCTCGATCTTGCGTGCTTCTTTATTCTTCGAGTGTAAAGAAGTAGACGTTTCTTCCTCGCATCTAGTCTCATGTCTAGCCTCTATTCTATCAACAAGTGCACTAGTCTCATCTCTAGCCTCTATGCTAGCTAAGTGCTAGAGCATCTACTAAATTGCGCTCTATCAATATATCGATGTACTCTTCTTCCCAATACCAAAACTTGCATCCATTCTACACAATAAAATTTTAAGTTAGCACAACTTGTCTAATCCGAGAGCACAACCGAAGATTTGGTCGAGTTCTTCCTCCTTTTGCCGACACGTGGGACATCCAGCATCCAGGTCGTGTCATGCAAGAAAATAGAGTGGTAGTTGAAGCCACGTGATGTGCATCTTGGGTTAAATTGTAAATAGAATCTTACTACTCTTGAGTAACTCAAAAAGCGGCCACCAAAGATCTTTATTGGATTTGTTTTTCATCACCAGCACGTTGAGGTGAAAGATGTGCAGGTTCAGTGGGTCCTCTTGCGTTTTCACTGACATGTGGGACCACATATGAGAAAACAGACGATGGGCTCCGCACGTCTGCTGGTTGGCTGAGAAGAGAGATAGAGGAGGGATGAGCACGGACTCCAAGAAATTTGTTCTATGTAACCAGCACCTCGATATTCGCGTGTGGTTGTTTCTAGAATAAAAAAGGAGGTACCCCTACTTATGTTACTCCCACTACGCCTAGCTTAAGGTTAGTAGGTGACCTTGCGCTTGGCTCTTTGCCTCTTCCGGAAGTCGATGGTTCTACAGTAGTACTTCTGGCAATCTGACACCAAATGAACTGATGCACGTCCACCGCTTGAAGCAAAAGTTTCTCCTCGTGCTGCAAGCCACCGCGCATGCGTTGGCGAGGGAGAAGGCATAATCAAGCTTCTCGTCGTTCTGCGAGTTGACGGGACACATCAAAGTTATTTAGTACGTACTCTCTCCAAAAAAGGGCTGACCATGTCATGGCTACCATCCCGTGCTCCGTCGTTGAGTATGTGCACTATTCACGTGCCATCGAGGAGAAAAAATATTGCGTAGTAGGTGCCATCAAAGTGCACGACTCACTTACGCACTGCTTATCTGATTATCTCCATTTTCTTGCATGACACGTGCACCTTGATGCTAGATGTCTCGCGTGTTGGCAAAAGGATGAACAAAGCTCACGTAAAAGAAGAGAGTTGAAGAACATACATTCCTGACGACCTAGAAGGAGCAAGGAACCTACCGGTGGAGCGTCTGCAAGGAACCTTGCGCATTTTCCCCTGTTTTTTGTCGCCTGCTGCCTATAAACAAATAAAAGAACATGAACTCTTCGCTAACCACTAGAAACGATACATCAGGATGCTAAGTTGAAGATGTTTTATAGTTTATATTGATAACCACGCAACAAGCCATGCATGTACAGGACGCATGCAGCCACGCATGTACACACGCCAACGCATTAACTCCACCGGATCCAAATCATGCACATACACGCACAACATGGAGCACACAACGCATGTAGGAGTACACAACACGTGCATGCACACACACTCGGCCGCAGAATGCACGCGAATAACACATGCATGCGCACACACTCGGTTGCATGGAGGCGTGCGACATCGCAGCGACGTCCGGTTCGTCGTGCTACGGCGAAGCTCGCACACAACGGCGCCTACGCATCTCTTGCAGCACCTCTTTGTCGTCGTTTCTCAACGACTAGTCAGAGACAAATAAGACTGCAGCATCGGCCTTAGAGCTAGCACCGATGGAAAAACACGCACGCTGCACGCACACGACCACGTACGGAGTGTCCATGGCGTGGTGCATCCCCAGTCACCTCTACTCCTTCTGCACACGTTGTCTATCAAGGCGGCTGCATGCCTAATGATGATGTGGGTGAGATCTTCTAGGACTCAGATGATGATGAGAAAAATTATGAGACACAAGGTGACGTACACCGTCAAGGTCCACGGTCAAGGGGGTGCTAAGTGCTAAGTGCTTAGATGTGCTTAGATGAGGTGCTAAGTGCATTAAATGCCTTAGTAACTCAAGTCTTCAATGCATAGGTGCTTAGTTTATTGTTGCTAACCTTACTTCATTTAATTAGTAATAGACTCAAAACTGTCTTTCCACCGTTTCTTCCTGCGGTCACCAAACTAGTCTCTCTCTTCTTAATTAACTTGCCACATCATATTTTATGCCTACCTGGCAGGCTTAGCAGCTATACATGGTGGAGCACTGGGAGAGACCAAGGCTGATCATAGTGGGGAGTAACTTATACTGTAACATATTACTGTGTTACTCTAAACATCTCTATAAATCGGAAAGGAGGGAGTAGTAACATAGACTAGTGTCATATGCAGAGTATGGGAGCACATGATATTTCCCCGTCCGGACCGATCCCAAGTTGGCTTCTCTCCTTCTTGGCCCAACAAAAAACCCCTCCTGCGTGCGCTTCCCGCCCGGCGCCAGCTGAGCCCGCCGCTCCACATTGATGGCAAGTTAGGGCGACGCGACCTCTCACTGCTTCTGCCGTTGAAGCGGCGTGCCGACCGAGGGCACTGCACGCCCGGCATTTCAGACTACACAGTGAAGAGTAACTTTAGAGCAAGTACTACAATTAGATGACATAAGCAGGCTATAAGGATTTAAATATAGTATTTGTGCTTAGTTGAAGGAGAGAGAAGAGGAGAGAGAAGAGAAGCGGATTGTAAACTTGTAGCCGGTTGTAGCAGGAGCCCCAACATACTTTGTGAGACAAAATGTGGGGCATTATTAATGATATAGTATTATACTAAAGGGACTAACAGAAGCCTTAATTACTACTTTTCTTGAGACAAACCTTGGTGGGGCTATTATTGACTTGGACGTGGGGTTTGGGGGCCAAAGGCCTACTATTATACTTGGTCTTACTCGCACGACCGACCTGACATGCTCTACTCTAGCCGCCGCTGTATCATATGGTTTCGCACCGTTCCAGATCTTAGTGCCGCCACGCAATTCTTCTCCAGCCCTCCTTCCGGCGTGCACCGCGAGAAGGGACAGCCGTCCTCCGAACCCCGCCTTTCGTGATCCTGTACGGGAGAGGGGCGATCAGGTTTTTGGGGAGCACACTCCTGTGACTGCTGCCAGCGATGACTTCCTCAACGACAGCCTTCTTCCCCGACCTCGGTAACCTCTTCATCAACGACATGAGTGACAACATCAACCACAGCGGTTCTTCTCCCGTTGTACAGTATGTGATTTTGTCCTCCTGGTTTAGTCTGCATCATTACTTTGATGTTTGCAATTGTCGTCATGATCTATTTATTGCTGATTCGGATTAAACCTCATGGTAAATTGCTTATATATTCAACAATCCAATCAAAAAACCTGATTATAGGCAATTTACTCCGAGTAGTTTTCTTGCGCTTTTGAAGCCGCCTACTTTTAAGGGGGTGCAATATAAAAGGTGGTGCACAAGAGCAGTATATAGGTTTCAGATCATGTAGTACTATGACGCCACTAAGGGTAAGCCTGAGGGCGATCTTAATCCCACACAGCAGGAAGCTTTTGAGAACATGGATACCCTCTTCAAAGCAACCCTCCTAAGTGTTCTTGACGATTCCATTGTGGATTCATATATGTCGTTTGACAGCAGCAAAGACATGTGGGCTGCGCTCGAGGCCACGTTTGGGCCCTCGGGCGCTGGCAACGAGTTGTACGTCATGGAGCAATTCTGTGACTACAAGATGACTGATGAGCACTCTGTTGTTCAGCAGACTCATGAGATACAGTCACTCTCTAAGAAACTTGAGTACTTTAAGTGTGTGTTGCCGGACAAATTTGTTGCTGGGACCATCATTGCCAAGCTTCCACCTTTGTGGAACGATTTTGCTACTTCTTTGAAAAACAAGAGACATGAGTTTTCTGTTTTGGATCTCATTAGCACTCTTGATTTGGAGGAAAAGGCGAGAGCAAAAGACACATGTGCTCGGGTCGCTGAGGGAGTTTCTAGTGCCCACGTGATACACGAGAAGAACTTCCATCCCAACCAGCCCCCAAACAATAAGAACAAATCTCAGGGAAAGGCAAGTTTGATGCAAAGAACAAGCCGTCACATTCTACCAACTTCAAGAAGAATCCTCACTTGTACAGAAAACGCCTGCTCCTCTTCTTCCACTCCTACAGAAATCCCCAGCCCTCCTTCTTCCCCACTCGTACTACCACTAGGCTCATCTCTGGCTACTCTTCTCAAACCCGTGAGCTTGGTGCGATGCCCACAAGGAAAATGGAGTCGGCTGGCCCCAGCGCCAAGAAGATGAGGCTCCCGCCAGCGGCGACGCCGGTTGTAGACCCCGCACCCGGTAGCGCGGGGAGAAGCGGCGAGCCCCCCCCCCACCAGGATCTGAGGAACCGGTAGAATCTCCGGTGGACCGCATCAGCGATCTCCCGGATGTCATCCTTGAGGAGATCATCTCGCTTCTCCCCACCAAGGATTGATGCCGCACACAAGTCCTCTCAACTCGGTGGCGCCCTCTATGGCGCACCGCGCCCCTCAATCTCAACTGTCGTCAGATATTTGTCCTTCCTGAATTTGATCTCCTCGGGGCATGTAAAATGGAGGCATCACCTAGTGGTGGTCTCAAGTACCACATCAGCTCAGGCTATAGCATAGAAAATTTTCATCCATGCGGATGATGTCATATGGCAGCCTTGATGGGAGTACGTAAAGGAAATTTGGGCGCATGTACTCTCTTTCTCTCTCGTTCTTTTCCTACAAGGACCACACTTTTTCTATGGAGCAGATGGTTCTTCTGCAAGCTGCACCTTGCTCTGCAAGCTGCTGCCTTTTTGCTCAGACTTGTCCACGGAGGCTTGTATCTTACGTGGAAACCGTGAGGCAGCTGTCCAGGGTGGACATTGGCCATGCCCTCAGAGCCATCGTCTCTTCTCACCAGCAGGGCCCCGTTCAATGCCTCTGCATCCCAACACGCTACCTGCTGTCTATACCCGGCACGGTGGACGCTTGGCTGACATCCCCTAAATTCGGAAAAGTCCAGCAGTTTGAGTTGTACCATTACCACAAAAGTTTCATACCACAAACACACCAAGAATTCGTGCCCACGCCACCGTTGTCCATCTCGCGATTTTCCTCCTCTCTCCACACCGCCACCTTCGCCCGGTGCCATCCATCAGACGATCTGGTACAAATGCTTCGACTCCCACTGCTAAAAAAACTTTCGCTTGTGGTGGTTTATCTATCGGAGGCCTCACTGCACAGCATCATCCACTCCAGTTGCCCTGCCCTGGAGCGCTTGTGGTCGTCACCATGTTCGTCTTGCACTACCCTAGTGAACTCGGCAGACCCTTCTTCAAATTCAGCATATCGGTGGTCCTCATGTCCGGGAGCCCACCCGCCGGCTAGCAGCTCGTGTGGCATCTCCGGGTAGTGCAAGACGAACATGGTGACGACCCGGTGGACCAGCTGGTAGGCCATGTCCATTCCTCGCTCCCGGGCAAACCCTGGGGTCCGTCTGATACGCTCGACCAACGAGCCCTCGTCGCTGACCTCGAGCGCCTCCAACGTCTGCATGACAGCCTGGATAAGCAATTGCTGGGCCACATCCTTCTCTAGGATTGCTTGACGGATCCTGTCAGCCACCGGGCTAGACAGCTTGAGCTCCGTGACTTTTCCTGAGAAAGGGTAGAGGAAGAAGAAGGGCGCGCCACAGACAAATCACCTTCGCGGCCAAGCAAGGCGGGGAGTCACGGTACATACCTGTTGCACCCTCGGCGAGCCGCTGCGTGAGCGCCATCAGCTCCTCATGCTGGGTGAGGGCCTCGTCCACCACGGCGGCATCCTTTGCTCGTCGGGAGTGCAGCTCTTCAAGTTCCGAGCACATGGCTGCCACGACCGTCAGTCAGAACCAACTCGTCAACAACACCAACAAAAGCTCAAGGCACAGAGTCGGCCCGGAGGCCAACTTGCCGGTGAGCTCCGTATCGCGGTCGCGGGCAATAGCCAGAAGTCGGTCCCTCTCTGTGGCCATGGTGACAAGCCGGCCGTGAAGAGAGGCGACTTGTTGCCTGACGGCCTCAAGGTCGCGGTGGGAGCTCGCCAGGGCCTCACCCCGGTCCGCTGCCTGCGCCGCCAAGACGGCCTTCTCGCGGGCAGCCTCATGTGCGGCGGACGCGGCGGTAGACCGGGTCTCTTCGCCCATCCGGCGGGCCTCGGCCAGCTGCGACGCAAGGATCGCGTTCTCCAACACGGTCGCACTCAGTTGCACATCTGCCCGTGCCACTCGCTCCGCTAGCTCGGCCCGCTCCGCCACGGCATTGGTCTGAGCCTTGTGGATGGAAGAGCAAAGCACGGCGAGCTCCACCTCCTTCTGCACCAGGTCAGCCCTGAGGACAGTGGCGACGACCCAGTGGCCTGCTTCTTGCTGAAGAAATTGGGTCTTGGCCTCATTGCAGGCCAACAGCTCATGCGCAGAAGCAATCCAAGCGTTGGTGAAGACAAAGCAAACGCACAGTCTGGGTGAAGGGGAAGGCCAGACCAAGACACTTACTATGACAACCGGAAGGAACTCCGTCGTCAGACGATTGAGTTTCCTGCGCAGCCCAGCTCCTTCACAACATCGATGTCGAGCGCGGCCTGTCCCAGGTCATCCCGAGAGGCAAACACCAGCCGACGGCTGTGGTCCCCGCCCCCCGGGGCCAGCACCAGCGCCCTCTCATGGCCACCGTGAGGTAGTGACCAGGCTTGCGCGGGCGCCGGATCCGCCGCACTAGAATCCTCAGTGGCCCCCGAAAGGCCACCTTGGAGGAAGGCCTCAGGGTCCGGAAACTCCTGGGTCTCGAAGGTGGGGAAGATTCTCTCGGCTGGCGCAGCCTCGATCGAGTCAGGCTCATACGCGGCCGCTCCCTCGGGAGGACTCGCGGACCCGCCGCGCGGTGGGCCCTTGGTGGCGGCGCCATCGCCAACAGCAACCTCGCCGACGGGACCTGCAGGCGCGACAAGCTCCCCCTCTGGCAGGGCAAGAATTTCCTAGCGCAGCTCCGTGGCGTATTCATCGACCGCCTCCGGTGACAGAGCACCCCCGATGTGACCACGCCAATGCGGACAAAGCTGTCACTAGAGTTGTTGCTCTTTCGCAACACCTCCTTCGTGCCCGGAGCTGTCGCGTCCCATTTCTGGGGAACCCCGACAAGGGGGACGCCGAGGCTCGCCGTGGCATGGCCCCCGAAACTGGCGCGGCAACATCACGGTCGGCACGGCGCAAACACTTCTCCGATGCGGGAACGAACGCCTTGGCAGTGGTGACGCTGAAAGGCGAAGCAACAAACGTCAAACGACGAAGCAAACCAAAGGTAGAAGCCAAGAGGGGCACTCACCCTGCCGCGAAGATACGTGGTCTCTTGGCGCACGACGACGGCGCTGGCGACCACGCCGAAGACCTCTTGGGGCCAGACGCCGGCGGGACGCCCTTGTCCCACCGCCGCGGCTGCAGTCCTGGCGCAATCCCCGCCAACCGCTCCCTCCCGTCGCGGACGGGGAGGGCGATGGCGGAGGCGGCACAAAACCTGACTCCTCGACGTTCGGCGAAGGCACCGCCCATGGAGGACACAGTGTCAGGCGATCCCCTTGAGACGGCCGCGGCACGGGAGAAGCGGAACCCTGGCTCCGTGACCTCCTGCTGTAGTCGCTGCGGGGCCGCGACGCGCTGCACTCGCTGGGTGTGCGGCGGTCCCCCGCGGGCACGCGGGCTCGATCCCCGCCGTGATCACCCTGCGAGGAGTGACGTGATGCCCTGTCGCGGGGGGCGCCAGCGCCTCGTCCGACCTCAGGCGGCACAGGGCCTGAGACGGGCCCTCCCGACGGGCCCGGGGAAGCTCTTGCGGACGGAGATGGGGTCTTCCCCACTGTTCCTCCTGTTCATGACACCCCACCGGCAACATCATCATCATCATCGCCATCATCCTCATCAGAGCTCCCCGGTGGCTGCTCAGGGTCCTCGTCTGAGGACACATTCCTGTCCCCTGCCCCTCTTCGTTTCTTCCGGACAGCGTTACGGGCGCACTTGGCGTTCTCCTCCGCCCTCCACGCCTCATGGTGGTCCTTCAGCTCCTTGAGCCGGGTTGCACGAGCACGGTTCCGTCTCCTGACCTGCAATGCGAGATGTCCCAGCTCCTGACCTGCCAAGCAAAGCGCAGGAAGGATAACCAGAGATCTGGAGGAAGACGGGGAGAAGGAAGCGAAAAAGCTTACCAGAGCGATAATGCCCCTGTCTGGGAGCATTGGAAGAAGGTTGACTGGCGGCCAATCTGGGTAGCCGGTGACGGCCTAACGCACGTGGCACTGAACCTCGGCCTCCGAAGGCGGGGGGGTCAGCCGTCACCGTCCCCGCGAAGGGAGACCGGTCCGCGGTCATCTCAAACAGGCGAAGGGCGGGCCACCGTAGCGGCACGACCCCTCTCGCAAGGTAACCGCCAATCACGGTGGTGATGTCCACCCCTCGGGCATGAAGGGCCATGACTGCCGCGGGGCAGCCATGGAGCAGCTTCGCCTGCTTCTTCTTCTCCGGCCCATCGGACCACGCGGCCGGGGTGGTGTCGTGAAGACCCTCGGTGAACACCGGCAGAGGGCACTCGGGATCGTTCTTGAGGTAGAACCGCTCTGAGCGCCACCCGCTGTTGGAGCTCGTCAGGGGCCCATTGAGGTAGCCATCGGCTTTCCCCCGCTTGAGCCGGATGCCAGTGCACCCGATCGTCGGCGGGCTGTGGCTCTGCTCGTCCTTCAAGTAGACAAACATGAAGAAGTTACGGAAGAGATGCCAGTGCGCCTCGATGCCCAGGTATCCCTCGCACATCGCCTCAAACGCCACCAGGTGTTGGATGCCATTCGGGTTGAGGTGTTGCAGCTCGAGGCCGTACTCGTGGAGCACGGCGCGGATGAATCTCCCCGCCGGCACGGAGAACCCGTGCTCATGAAAGGCGACAAAGGAAACCACGTACCCCTGGGAAGGTCGTGGGGAGTCCTCAAGCATTGGCTTGATCCACTCCCGTGCCTCGGTCAGGCAGGGGAGCATCCCTGCGTCGACGAGCGCTCGCAGCTTCGCCTCGAAGACGGTCGAGCGCTGCCAGTTCGACATGGCCGCACGCGGGGAAGAAGCCGACGTGCAACGGCGGTGTGGGGACAAAGGTGAATCGATATCTGAAAGCCTTGCGATGGCAATGGAGATGGCTAGTGTGCGGATGGGTGAAGAGAACCCCTGCGGGCTTCTCCCCTCGACATAAAGGAGGAGAGAGGCACGGGCGGCGATGATTCAATGCCCGGGCCCGCCCGACAGAGCGTGGGGCCTACTTCCTCATGCGTCGCGTTAGCCTGAGGCCCCGACTTGAGACGGGGTCAAGGGCTTTGGGGGCAGCTTCATCTGCCACACTCATCCCCCTCCACTCACCGGACTCCCTCTAACACAAGGAAGAAGAAGACTTGTGTTGCTACGCCCAGGGGACGAACCCCCCATAGCAGAGGCGGCGAGGTGTTTTTCTCTCCATCTGGCTACCATGAATCTCCTTCGAAGCGGGGTGAGGCCTATTTATAGAGTCGCGGCGGTCAAGCCCTATGCGAGGAGCGGCGCGGGGGCAAGGAGGCTTACAGTGCAAGCCGCCTACCCCGCCCCTGGGTCGCGGTAGCGGAGTAATGGCCCGGCCCCATCAGGAGCTCACCCAGGGATTCCTCGACCTATCAAGCGAACAGCGCCGGTAGCTCGAGCTCGATCGCCCTGAGGCGAGAGCCTACAGCCTACACCGTCCTACGGTACAGCTACCATGACGGGACGCTGTACGCCCCCAATCCAAGACGAAGGACTACAAAGCGGCACTGTCGCAACACTGTAGCATGACGTTTTTACCTAACTACCCCTTGTAACCTTGCCTTCCTTGAACTATAAAAGGAAGGGGAGGAATCCACGAAAAGAACGGGCAAAAAACGAAAGAACCCAACAGACAACCGAGCCGGCCGAGCCAGGACACCCGGTCAGGCTCGCTCGCTCACACGAACACGCAGTACCAAGTACTGAACCGGAACACCACACACACAGAGACTTGGGATCAGGTCCCTCTCTCGCGAGCCGCTTGTATCTCCTACTACAAGTTTTTCCCATCCGGGCATAAAGAACACCACCAGAACTGGACGTAGGGAGCCCCGTGGCGCCCGAACCAGTATAAATCCTTGTGTCTCTTGTGCCAGCCGTCCGGATCCGACACGCGATCGTATTAAATTTACTTGCCGACGGTATAGAACCCCGACAGGACATCCTCTCATGCTATGGAGGCAGTAGAAGAACAACACATGAGGTTGTAGGAGAAGGGTAAAGGTGAAACAATAAAAGATAGATTTGATAGATTCGATCATGATACCCTCAATCGGCCGTGGTCCTTTATATTTATAAAGTGGAGAGGTCTTGCTCTGACTTGGGTCGAAGCCCTAACAAATTCCATATTAAAATACAACTTCTACACGGATTCTACAAACCTAAACCGGTCTGACCGCCTGGACCCACCGGTCTTACCGGTGTACCCGACGTGTAGATCTTCTCGTAACCATATTTCTCTCGTCCGAAGTCTGAATCAAATGTTCTATATATGAACCTTGATCTGCTCGACGAAAACTATCCAAAGGTGAAGTCCAAGGACCAACCATTTGTTCAACAAATCTCATTGAAATGGTTGGAGTGACTGTTTGCTCAGTAGGCAAATACTACTACCTCCATGCTACAAATAAGTTAGTTTTGGGCTTATCCTATAAAGTCGACTATTTCAAACTTTGACTATAAATAAATTTTAATGTGTTGCGTTGTGAGATGTGAATAGTATGAATAGATTTATCTCGAAACATTGTTTCACAAAAGTATATTTTAACTATGTTTTAAAAATAGTCTACAACAAAACAAAGTAGTCAAAGTTGCATCTCGAAGACCATGTCGATGTTCAAAACGAATCTACTTGTGGGATGGATGAAGTGTACTTGTAAATGGTTCTCTCTAATCTTTTTTAAGAAGGTTCTCTCTAATCTCTCGCCATTATTCTTGTAGGATCTGTACTGGAGCATATTGAAAGACTCGCCATTATTCTTGTAGGATCTGTACTGGAGCATATTGAAAGACGCTGGCACCTCAGCAGACTATAAGTTCACATCTATTGCCCTTACCATGCTTTTGTTCTGGGTAGGCTGATAACTGATAATGTCCTCCTGGCTCGCACTAGCTTAGAAACAAAAGGAAAGGTAATATAGGGCTGGCTGCTATAAAATTAGACATGAGTAAAGCATATGACAGAGTAGAATGGCCTTTTCTTGAGAAAATTATGCGAAAATTGGGATTCGCTGCAGCATGGGTTGATTTAATCATGAAATGTGTTTCCACAGTCAGCTATAGAGTGAAGATAAATGGAGAGTATTCAGAACAATTCAGGCCTCAACAGGGTTTGCGTCAAGGTGATCCCCTATCACCATACCTATTTATTTTATGTGCCGAGGGTCTGTCAGCTCTTCTCAAGCAAGCTAAAGAAAGAAGGGAGATACAAGGCATCCGAGTATGCCCTGGGGCTATTTGTGTGAGCCACCTTTTCTTTGCCGATGATACAGTGGTCTTGCTAAAAGCTACAAAATCAGGAGCCCAAAGCTTACAAAGGATTCTACAGCTTTATGAGGAAGTTTCGGGTCAGATGATAAATAAGGATAAGACGACAGTTATGTTCAGCCCCAATACAACTAAGGAGATTAAGAAGCAAGTACTGAGAGAACTAAATATTACGAAGCTCACTAGTAATGAAAAATATTTGGGCCTGCCAGTTTATGTTGGGAAATCGAAGAAACGTATGTTTGAATACATTAAACAAAAAGTGTGGACACAAATTCAAGGCTGGCAAGAGAAGCTGCTTTCCAAGGCTGGTAAAGAAATCATGATAAAAGCAGTTGCTCAAGCCATTCCTACATATGCTATGTCCTGCTTCGACCTGACAAAAGAGCTATGTGAGGAGATTTCTTCCATCATCGGGAGGTATTGGTGGAGTCAGCAAGATAAGATGAATAAAATCCATTGGGTCTCCTGGGAGAAATTGACCAGATCGAAAAGCAAGGGTGGCATGGGATTTCGGGATCTGTACACATTTAACATTGCTATGTTGGCTAGGCAGGCTTGGAGAATCCTTGTGTTTCCAGATACCTTATGTGCACAAGTACTGAAGGCCAAGTACTTTTCAGATAAATCTATCCTTAAGGCAACTGCTAAAAAAGGCATTTCATATACATGGAGGAGCATTCTTAAAGGGGTGCAGTTGCTGAAGGAAGGTCTAATCTGGAGGATTGGAAATGGTGATACAGTGGATATTTGGAAAGATCCGTGGATACCAAGGAATTTCACAAGAAGGGTCATTACACCTCGAAGGGGATGCATCCTTCAGAAGGTTGCTGATCTCATTAATGCTATCACTGGATCGTGGGATGAGCAGCTAATTACAGAAACATTTTGCGAGGAAGACGCTAAATTTATTTTATCGATTCCACTATTCGAAGATACGGGGGATTTTCCAGCCTGTCATCCTGATCCCAAGGGGCTTTTTTCGGTGAAAATCGGCCTATTCTTTAGGCATCAAAATCAGGGATCAAGTAAATGGGGCCGATGCATCACCCTCTTCTGATGCTGCCAGTAGCTTCAACTGGAAGAAAATTTGGAACTTGAATGTTGCAACAAATAAGGTGAAAGTGTTTGTATAGCAGCTGGCCCACAATTCCTTGCAAGTTAAAATGAATATTGCTAAAAGAGGGGTTAATCTCGATACTCTTTGCCCTGTTTGTCACAGATTTGACGAAGACATCGGCCACCTATTATTCAAGTGCAAGGATATGCAGTTATGTTGGCTGTTCCTGAATATGGAGGAGGTGAGAGCATGCCTGGTATCACAAGCATCTGTTAAAGACATGCTAGAGAAATTGTGGAGCCTCCAAGGTGATGTGCAGCAGAAAGAAAGTAATCTTACTAATGTGGTGCTGGTGGTCTATGAGAAATAAGATGAATGCAGGGGAGAGAAAAAAGAGTGCCCAGGAAGTGGTTAATGATGTCATGTTCCACATGCAGGCCTGGAACTCTGCTGTCCAAGGTAACACTTGTAAAGTTCAAAAGGACAGCAAACCAAAATGGAGAGCTCCTCCGGAGGATTTTTATACTAAAATAAATTGTGGTGGGGCATTCTTCTCTGATCTTAATAGAGGTGGTTGGGGCTTTGTTATACGTGATTCTGATGGGCAAGCTGTGGCCGCAGGTGCAGGTCTGGAAGAGCATTTGATAAACGCACAACACTCTGAAACTGTGGCTTGTTTGAAGGGCATTGAGTATGCTGCAGCTATGGGCATTCAACGTATCATTTTGGAGACTGATGCATTGTTAGTGGCTAATGCAAGCACTATGTTTAGAGAAATCAGAGTGAGAATGCTATCTGATTTTGTTGAGTGTTGTGTTTCTCACTGCCCTCGGGCTTGTAATTCAGTTGCTCATACAGTAGCTGCGTAAATGGACCAACTTCCTGAATCTGTAGCTTTGATGGTGTCCAGCGAATTGTCTGGACAGAGGTTCTAATGGAAGTTATTTTCCATTTCAAAAAAAAACTTCTTTGCTGGTGCTGGTGTTGCTGCCGGATGTACTACTCTGGTCATCATCTATCCGCTCGACATTGCCCACACTCGTCTTGCAGCCGATATTGGCCGGAAAGACACCCGGCAGTTCAGAGGCATTCGCCACTTCATCCAAACTATCTATAGGAAAAACGGCATCATGGGCATCTACAGGGGATTACCAGCATCGCTCCAAGGGCATATACTTTGGAGGCTTTGACACTGCCAAAGACATTCTGGTTCCTCTAGAGTCCCCCTTGTGGCAGCGCTGAGGACGGGGGGGGGGGGGTCAGGTCTTTCTACCGTGGCGCGCTGTCTAACTTGTGTAGGAGCACGGGTGCGGCTGCCATACTCGTTTTGTATGATGGGGTCAAGTTCATGGATAGGGATAGGTTGTAACAGCTATTGAGGTGCTCGTTACAGATTTTTGGATTGGGGATTAGGCCAAAGGTACAGGAGCACTTCAGATCATTGTTCTTTCTTTTTTGCCTTTGTTCTTTTTTGCCTCCTTTTTTCCCCACCAGAAGCATGGGACACCAGAAGACAAGGTCTTTCCTGTTGCGTTTTCTTATATTAAAAATAATAGAAAAACCTTAGTTCATTTCAATAGATCTTATCATAAATGAAGCACGCTCGGAACGGTTCGCAAATGAGATTGCTCCATTCATAAGTTCATACATTGCACCTTAGTACAGACATCGTCGTTTGTTCAAAATACAGAAGACACTTAAAAGTAGAGGTGTTGTCACGAGCAGACTCTTACTACACATACTTCAATGCTAATTGAACACAAGAACTCGATTTTGCTTGCACACAATAGTAGGCAACGGATCCCTGCTTATTCATCAGCCCAGCATCTCATCTCCCGTTTCATCATTTTTTTGCTTTCTTCCTTTGCCTCCCTTCCTCTCCCTCTGCCTCTTTGGTCTCTGTTTTCCCTTCCTCTTCCTCTATTAGGAACTTTGGTGCCACGAAATATCTGATGTAGCCCTTCTCTGCAATTTTGCACTCGACCAACAAAGGTAGCGTGGTGGAGAGACCGATCTTCACTTGATCAAACAGGGTAGACACCTTGGCGCAGGACTTCATGTACCTCAGGCTCAAGGTCAATGAAACTGACCCTCGCACATGTGTAAGGGTAACACTAGCTTTTTCTGGCTGCATTGATACAAACATGACCCATTAACTAGTGCAGATATATTCTTCAGTAGTTTCTTAAAATACTAGTTGAATGGCACAAGATACTAAAGATGTTACTCCATATGATAGAACCAATTGAAATTTATAGAATAAACAGATGTTAATTTGCACTGCAGAGTAGTTAACCACGTCACCAAGATTTTACAGTTAAGGAGGAAATAATAAGCTAACTAAAAAACAAACATCTAATTCAACCCCATTTACCAATACCAGTGTAATCAACCAAATGAAGAGCCATGTTCCGCTTTATGAAATATATGTAGCTTCTGCTCTAGACAAATTAACTTGGCAAGTTATGCAGACTAAACATACTCCAAACACAAAAACCAACATTAACAAACAAAGTGAATTAGCAACTCAACACAGTATAGTACAAACAAAGTGAATTAGCAACTCAACACAGTATAGTGAGACAACGAAATTCTAAGGCACTACGTATGCATGTTCGGCTACTCTGGTGCCTATAACCTAGGTGAGGAACCAAGAATGAACACTTGCTAAGAATCTACAACACATCACTGATACGGTTGTTCACTGCATTTCATGTTACAGTCACATACAGATATTCAGAGGAGGAGGATATCCATTCCAATTTGAGGGGCTAAGAGGGTCAAACTATTAAGTACCTTGTCAGTTTTGTTCGGCACATGGGAAAAGTTCATGTACCCACTTTTTCCTTTAGTAAAGAACCTGATGACCTCCTCCTGATCCACCGAGATGACAACTGCAGCAGGAGATGGAAATGGTTCAAGGTACATAACTAGAATCCTCCATGCGCAACAGTAACAGTTAGCCTTATAAATCACCAGGTAAATCTATGTACCATCGTCGTCGATGACGCTGAGGGTCTTGCAGTTCCGCATAAAATCCTTAGAGGGCATGCAGAAAATGGCCTGGTACTCCGACTCCATATCATGCCCATCCGAGCTTTTGAAGCGTTGGCTTCTGGCGTCCACAATCTCCAAACACATATACGTAGTTCTAGTCTTGTCTGTTCATTTCCACAAACACAAAATCAGCACAGGGTCAGGGCGAAGAGCAGCTATCGCAAAAGACGTGCGGGCACTTACCGGGCGACTCGAATGTTATGGTAATGTCTTCGAAGTTTTCGTCGGTGACCTTGATGGTGATGATGTCACCATCGTTGGAGGCGCGAAGGAGATTGACCATGTCGGCGATTGCGATGCCCATGGAGCGGTCTTCGTTGCAGCGGTAGGACTTGAAGACCTCGGAGGGGAAGAAGAGCGAGAGGAAGACGACGTGTTCGGTGTCTAGGGCCTGGAGCGAGAAGCCCTTGCTGGAGCAGTCGACGTTGGCCACATTGACCAGGTCGAGGATCGCCTCCAGGACATCCTCAAAGATGCTTCCCTTCGCCATCCGCAGCTCCAACATGGTGGCTTGGACGGCCCGGCGGCGGCGTAGGAGAAGATGGGAGGGAGAAGATGGCGGCGTTGGGAAGAGGGGCGGGATGGAGAGCGGTTGGGAGGGGACGGAGGAAGGGGAAACGGATATTAATAGGGAGCCATAGGCTCGCGGTGTTTGCAGGCGCGCGTTACAGGCCATTTCGCAAACTGGCGCCTACAGTCTATCGCGAGATGGGCCGGCCCATTTAGCGTTTCGCTACGTCTCTTCATAAAGTGCAAAAAATAGAGAGCTGCGCCGAATCGAACCCAGGACCTACACCGTGCTAAGCAGCACGATATGCACGATAACTTCTTGCGTCCTTCTTATTATTTCAGTTCGCATTTTCTTTCTTTTTTTTCTTTTCTTTTTTCTGTTTCTTTTTCTTTTTATTTTTTTTTCTTAAATGCGTGATTGTAAACCGATGAAATTTTTCTTCACAATCAACGGACATTTTTTCAAAAATCCATGAACTGTTTTTTATTTTTGTGAACTTTCCTAAAAAAATTCAAGAACTTGTTTTTCAAATTTGATGATCTTTTAAAAAAATGATGAACTTTTTTCAAATATTCATGAACTTTTTTCAATGTTGATGAACTATTTTCAAGTTTTGTGAACCTGTCTAGAAAATTGATGAACTTTTTTCAATTTCGACGAACTTTTTTAAAATTTGATGAACTTTAAAAAACCAATGAACTTTTTGTTTGAAAATTGATGAACTTTTTTTCAAGTTTGTGAACTTTTCTTGAAAATTGATGATTTTGAAAACCCATGAAATTTTTCAAATTTTTGATGAACTTTTTGTTTGAAAAATGATGAACTTTTCTTCAAAATTGATGAACTAATTTTGAAAATCGATGAACTTTTTCAAATTTTGGATGAACTTTTTGTTTGAAAATTGATGAACTTTTTTTCAAGTTTGTGAACTTTTCTTGAAAACTGATGAACTTTGTTCGAAATCTATGAACCTTTTCAAATTCACGATTTTTTCGTCAAATAATTCAAAAAATATTAATTGGTACAGTTTTGTGCAATAAAATAGCGACACAGCTTTGTTATTATATAATTTGCGCTGTTATCTATCACTGGTATCAAGTAGTTCGAGTGGTAGCACGAGTTCGAAACCTGTCAATAGCATTTATTTTTGCGATTTTTTAACGCTATGATTTTTCGATTTTGTACGAAAGAAGTCCATATTTCACCCTCAAATGTGGTCTGATGGACGAATATGTTGGGGAATGTAGTAATTTCAAAATTTTCCTACGCACACGCAAGATCATGGTGATGCATAGCAATGAGGGGAGAGTGTGATCTACGTACCCTTGTAGACCGACAGCGGAAGCGTTATGACAACGCGGTTGATGTAGTCGTACGTCTTCACGGCCCGACCAATCAAGCACCGAAACTACGGCACCTCCGAGTTCTAGCACACGCTCAGCTCGATGACGATCCCCGGACTCCGATCCAGCAAAGTGTCGGGGAAGAGTTTCGTCAGCATGACGGCGTGGTGACGATCTTGATGTACTACCGTCGCAGGGCTTCGCCTAAGCACCGCTACAATATTATCGAAGATTATGGTGGAAGGAGGCACCGCACACGGCTAAGAATACGATCACGTGGATCAACTTGTGTGTCTATGGGGTGCCCCCTACCCCCGTATATAAAGGAGTGGAGGAGGGGAGGGCCGGCCCTCTCTATGGCGCGCCCTAGGGGAGTCCTACTCCCACCGGGAGTAGGATTCCCCCTTTCCTAGTCCAACTAGGAGTCCTTCCATGTAGTAGGAGTAGGAGTCAAGGCAAAGGAAAAGAGAAGAGAAGGAAGGAGGGGGCGCAGCCCTTCCCCCTAGTCCAATTTGGACTAGGCCTTGGGGGGCGCCCAACCTCTCCTATCTCTTTTCCCTAAAGCCCAATAAGGCACATATACTCCCCGGCGAATTCCCGTAACTCTCCGGTACTCCGAAAAATACTCGAATCACTCGAAACCTTTCCGATGTCCGAATATAGTCGTACAATATATCGATCTTTACGTCTCGACCATTTCGAGACTCCTCGTCATGTCCCCGATCTCATATGGGACTCTGAACTCCTTCGATACATCAAAACTCATAAACTCATAATATAACTGTCATCGAAACCTTAAGCGTGCAGACCCTACGGGTTCGAGAATAATGTAGACATGACCGAGACACGTCTCCGGTCAATAACCAATAGCGGAACCTGGATGCTCATATTGGCTCCCACATATTCTACGAAGATCTTTATCGGTCAGACCGCATAACAACATACGTTGTTCCCTTTGTCATCGGTATGTTACTTGCCCGAGATTCGATCGTCGGTATCTCAATACCTAGTTCAATCTCGTTACCAGCAAGTCTCTTTACTCGTTTCGTAATACATCATCTCGCAACCAACTCATTAGTTGCAATGCTTGCAAGGCTTATGTGATGTGCATTACCAAGAGGGCCCAGAGATACCTCTCCGACAATCAGAGTGACAAATCCTAATCTCGGAATACGCCAACCCAACATACCTTTGGAGACACCTGTAGAGCTCCTTTATAATCACCCAGTTACGTTGTGACGTTTGGTAGCACACAAAGTGTTCCTCAGGCAAACGGGAGTTGCATAATCTCATAGTCATAGGAACATGTATAAGTCATGAAGAAAGCAATAGCAACATACTAAACGATCGGGTGCTAAGCTAATGGAATGGGTCATGTCAATCATATCATTCTCCTAATGATGTGATCCCGTTAATCAAATAACAACACATGTCTATGGTTAGGAAACATAACCATCTTTGATTAACGAGCTAGTCAAGTAGAGGCATACTAGTGACTTTTAGTTTGTCTATATATTCACACAAGTATTATGTTTCCGGATAATACAATTCTAGCATGAATAATAAACATTTATCATGAAATAAGGAAATAAATAATAACTTTATTATTGCCTCTAGGGCATATTTCCTTCAGTCTCCCACTTGCACTAGAGTCAATAATCTAGTTCACATCGCCATGTGATTTAACATCAATAGTTCACATCTTTATGTGGTTAACACCCATAGTTCACATCGACATGTGACCAACACCCAAAGGGTTTACTAGAGTCAGTAATCTAGTTCACATCGCTATGTGATTAACACCCAAAGAGTACTAAGGTGTGATCATGTTTTGCTTGTGAGATAATTTTAGTCAACGGGTCTGTCATATTCAGATCCGTAAGTATTTTGCAAATTTCTATGTCTACAATGCTCTGCACGGAGCTACTTTAGCTAATTGCTCCCACTTTCAATATATATCCAGATGAAGACTTAGAGTCATCCGGATCAGTGCCAAAACTTGTATCAACGTAACCCTTTTTTACGATGAATCTTTTGTCACCTCCATAATCGAGAAACATATCCTTATTCCACTAAGGATAATTTTGACCGCTGTCCGGTGATCTACTCCTAGATCACTATTGTGCTCCCTTGCTAAAAACAGTGTAGGGTATACAATAGGTCTGGTACACAGCATGGCATACTTTATAGAACCTATGGTTGAGGCATAGGGAATGACTTTCATTCTCTTTCTATCTCCTGCCGTGGTCGGGCTTTGAGTCTTACTCAATTTCACACCATGTAACACAGGCAAGAACTCTTTCTTTAACTGTTCCATTTTGAACTTACTTCAAAATCTTGTCAAGGTATGTACTCATTGAAAAAACTTATCAAGCGTCTTGATCTATCTCTATAGATCTTGATGCTCAATATGTAAGCAGCTTCACCGAGGTCTTTCTTTGAAAAAACTCCTTTCAAACACTCCTTTATGCTTTGCAGAATAATTCTACATTATTTCTGATCAACAATATGTCATTCACATATACTTATCAGAAATGTTGTAGTGCTCCCACTCACTTTCTTGTAAATACAGGCTTCACCGCAAGTCTGTATAAAACTATATGCTTTGATCAACTCATCAAAGCGTATATTCCAACTCTAAGATGCTTGCACCAGTCCATAGATGGATCGCTGGAGCTTGCACATTTTGTTAACACCTTTAGGATTGATAAAACCTTCTGGTTGCATCATATACAACTCTTCTTTAAGAAATCCATTAAGGATTGCAATTTTGCTATCCATTTGCCAGATTTCATAAAATGCGGCAATTGCTAACATGATTCGGACAGACTTTAAGCATCGATACGAGTGAGAAAATCTCATCGTAGTCAACACCTTGAACTTTGTCAAAAAACCTTTTTCGACAAGTCTAGCTTTGTAGATAGTAATCAGCGTGTGTCTTCCTCTTGAAGATCCATTTATTTTCTATGGCTTGCCGATCATCGGGCAAATCCATCAAAGTCCATACTTTGTTCTCATACATGGATCATATCTCAGATTTCATGGCCTCAAACCATTTCGCGGAATCTGGGCTCATCATCGCTTCCTCATAGTTCGTAGGTTCGTCATGGTCAAGTAACATGACCTCCAGAACAGGATTACCGTACCACTCTGGTGCGGATCTCACTCTAGTTTACCTACGAGTTTCGGTAGTAACTTGATCTAAAGTTACATGATCATTATCATTAGCTTCCTCACTAATTGGTGTAGTAGTCACAGGAACAGATTTCTGTGATGAACTACTTTCCAATAAGGGAGCAGGTACAGTTACCTCATTAAGTTCTACTTTGCTCCCACTCACTTCTTTCGAGAGAAACTCCTTCTCTGGAAAGGATCCATTCTCAGCAATAAATATCTTGCCTTCGGATCTGTGATAGAAAGGTGTACCCAACATTTTCTTTTGGGTATCCTATGAAGACGCACTTCTCCGATTTGGGTTTGAGCTTATCAGGATGAAACTTTTTCATATAAGCATCGCAACCTTATACTTTAAGAAACGACAACTTTGGTTTCTTGCCAAACCACAGTTTATACGGTGTCGTCTCAACGGATTTAGATGGTGCCCCTTTTTTAACGTGAATGCAGCTGTCTCTAATGCATAACCCCAAAACTTTAGTGGTAAATCGGTAAGAAACATCATAGATTGCACTATATCCAATAAAGTACGGTTATGATGTTCGGACACACCATTAGGCTGTGGTGTTCTAGGTGGCATGAATTTGTGAAACTATTCCGCATTGTTTTAATTGAAGACCAAACTCGTAACTCAAATATTCATCTTCTGCGATCATATCGTAGAAACTTTTATTTTTGTTACGATGATTCTCCACTTCACTCTGAAATTCTTTGAACTTTTCAAATGTTTCAGACTTGTGTTTCATCAAGTAGATATACTCATATCTGCTCAAATCATCTGCGAAGATCAGAAAATAATGATACCTGCCATGAGCCTCAATATTCATCGGACCACATACATCAGTATGTATGATTTCCAACAAATCTGTTGCTCGCTCCATTGTTCCGGAGAACGGAGTCTTAGTCATCTTGCCTATGAGGCATGGTTCGCAAGCATCAACTGATTCATAATCAAGTGATTCCAAAAGCCCATCAGCATGGATTTTCTTCATGCGTTTTACACCAATATGACCTAAACGGCAGTGCCACAAATAAGTTTCACTATCATTATTAACTTTGCATATTTTGGTTTCAATATTATGAATATGTGTATCACTACGATCGAGATCCAATGAACCATTTTCATTGGGTGTGTAACCATATAAGGTTTTATTCATGTAAACAGAACAACAATTTATTCTCTTACTTAAATGAATAACCGTATTACAATAAACATGATCAAATCATATTCATGCTCAAAGCAAACACCAAATAACACTTATTTAGGTTCAACACTAATCCCGAAAGTATAGGGAGTGTGCGATGATGATCATATCAATCTTGGAACCACTTCCAACACACATCGTCACTTTACCCTTAACTAGTCTTTGTTTATTCTGCAACTCCTGTTTCGAGTTACTAATCTTAGTAACTGAACTAGTATCAAATACTGAGGGGTTGCTATAAACACTAGTAAAGTACACATCAATAACATGTATATCAAATATACTTATGTTCACTTTGCCATCCTTCTTATCCGCCAATCACTTGGGGTAGTTCCGCTTCCAGTGACTAGTTCCTTTGCAGTAGAAGCACTTAGTCTCAGGCTTAGGATCAGACTTGGGCTTCTTCACTTGAGTAGCAACTTGCTTGCCGTTCTTCTTGAAGTTCCCCTTCTTCCCTTTGCCCTTTTTCTTGAAACTAGTGGTCTTGTCAACCATCAACACTTGATGCTCTTTCTTGATTTCTACCTTCATTGATTTCATCATCATGAAAAGCTCAGGAGTCGTTTTCGTCATCCCTTGCATAATATAGTTCATCATGAAGTTCTACTAACTTGGTGATGGTGACTAGAGAATTCTGTCAATCACTATTTTATCTGGAAGATTAACTCCCACTTGATTCAAGCGATTGTAGTACCCAGACAATCTGAGCACATGCTCACTAGTTGAGCGATTCTCCTCCATCTTTTAGCTATAGAACTTGTTGGAGACTTCGTATCTCTCAACTCGGGTATTTGCTTGAAATATTAACTTCAACTCCTGGAACATCTCATATGGTCCATGACGTTCAAAACGTCTTTGAAGTCCCGATTCTAAGCCGTTAAACATGGTGTACTAAACTATCAAGTAGTCATCATATTGAGCTAGCCAAATGTTCATAACGTCTGCATCTGCTCCTGCAATAGGTCCGTCAACTAGCGGTGCATCAAGGACATAATTCTTCTGTGCAGCAATGAGGATAAACCTCAGATCACGGATCCAATCCGCATCTTTGCTACTAACATTTTTCAACACAATTTTCTCTAGGAACATATCAAAATAAACATATGAAAGCAACAACGCGAGCTATTGATCTACAACATAGATATGCTAATACTACCAGGACTAAGTTCATGATAAATTAAAGTTCAATTAATCATATTACTTAAGAACTCCCACTTAGATAGACATCCCTCTAATCCTCTAAGTGATTACGTGATCTAAATCAACTAAACCATGTCCGATCATCACGTGAGATGGAGTAGTTTCATTGGTGAACATCACTATGTTGATCATATCTACTATATGATTCACGCTCGACCTTTCGGTCTCCGTGTTCCGAGGCCATATCTGTATATGCTTGGCTCGTCAAGTATAACCTGAGTATTCTGCGTGTGCAACTGTTTTGCACCCGTTGTATTTGAACGTAGAGCCTATCACACCCGATCATCACATGGTGTCTCAGCACGAAGAACTTTCGTAACGGTGCATACTCAAGGAGAACACTTCTTGATAATTAGTGAGAGATCATCTTAAAATGCTACCGTCAATCAAAGCAAGATAAGATGCATAAAAGATAAACATCACATGCAATCGATATAAGTGATATGATATGGCCATCATCATCTTGTGCTTGTGATCTCCATCTTCGAAGCACCGTCGTGATCACCATCGTCACCGGCACGACACCTTGATCATCATCGTAGCATCGTTGTCGTCTCGCCAATCTTATGCTTCCACGACTATCGCTACCGCTTAGTGATAAAGTAAAGCATTACAGCGTAGTTGCATTGCATACAATAAAGCGACAACCATATGGCTCCTGCCAGTTGCCGATAACTCGGTTACAAAACATGATCATCTCATACAATAAAATTTAGCATCATGTCTTGACCATATCACATCACAACATGCCCTGCAAAAACAAGTTAGACGTCCTCTACTTTGTTGTTGCAAGTTTTACGTGGCTGCTACGGGCTTAAACAAGAACCAATCTTATCTACGCATCAAAACCACAACGATAGTTTGTCAAGTTGGTGTTGTTTTAACCTTCGCAAGGACCGGGTGTAGCCACACTCGGTTCAACTAAAGTTGGAGAAACTGTCACCCGCTAGCCACCTTTGTGCAAAGCACGTCGGGAGAACCGGTCTCGCGTAAGCGTACGCGTAATGTCGGTCCGGGCCGCTTCGTCCAACAATACCGCCGAACCAAAGTATGACATGCTGGTAAGCAGTATGACTTATATCGCCCACAACTCACTTGTGTTCTACTCGTGCATATAACATCAACATATAAAACCTAGGCTCGGATGCCACTGTTGGGGAACGTAGTAATTTCAAAAATTTCCTACGCACACGCAAGATCATGGTGATGCATAGCAATGAGGGGAGAGTGTGATCTACGTATCCTTGTAGACCAACAGCGGAAGCGTTATGAGAACGCGGTTGATGTAGTCGTACGTCTTCACGGCCCGACCGATCAAGCACCGAAACTACGGCACCTCCGAGTTCTAGCACACGTTCAGCTCGATGACGATCCCCGGACTCCAATCCAGCAAAGTGTCGGGAAAGAGTTCCGTCAGCACGACGGCGTGGTGACGATCTTGATGTACTACCGTCGCAGGGCTTCGCCTAAGCACCGCTACAATATTATCGAGGATTATGGTGGAAGGGGGCACCGCACACGGCTAAGAATACGATCACGTGGATCAACTTGTGTGTCTATGGGGTGCCCCCTGCCCCCGTATATAAAGGAGTGGAGGAGGGGAGGGCCGGCCCTCTCTATGGCGCGCCCTAGGGGAGTCCTACTCCCACCAGGAGTAGGATCCCCCCTTTCCTAGTCCAACTAGGAGTCCTTCCATGTAGTAGGAGTAGGAGTCAAGGCAAGGGAAAAGAGAAGAGAAGGAAGGAGGGGGCACAGCCCTTCCCCCTAGTCCAATTCGGACTAGGCCTTGGGGGGCGCCCAACCTCTCCTATCTCTTTTTCCTAAAGCCCAATAAGGCCCATATACTCCCCGGCGAATTCCGTAACTCTCCGGTACTCCAAAAAATATTCGAATCACTCGGAACCTTTCCGATGTCCGAATATAGTCGTACAATATATCGATCTTTACGTCTCGACCATTTCGAGACTCCTCGTCATGTCCCCGATCTCATCTGGGACTCCGAACTCCTTCGGTACATCAAAACTCATAAACTCATAATATAACTGTCATCGAAACCTTAAGCGTGCGGACCCTACGGGTTCGAGAACAATGTAGACATGACCGAGACACGTCTCCGGTCAATAACCAATAGCGGAACCTGGATGCTCATATTGGCTCCCACATATTCTATGAAGATCTTTATCGGTCAGACCGCATAACAACATACGTTGTTCCCTTTGTCATCGGTATGTTACTTGCCCGAGATTCGATCGTCGGTATCTCAATACCTAGTTCAAAGCAAAGTTTGTAATTACCAGAGATCCTGCGCGCTTGTGGTATCCCCTCCCCAGGTTCTTCAGACTCCATGAAATCCACAAGGGGGATTTCACTGGCACCAGCACAGCTGCGCAGGCCCGTATCCAATGGCCCCTGACGATAAGGCACCGGCGAGTCGGCGACAACCTCTGAACCGACATCTGCCATAACGACCTCCCCGAGCTGTGAGCCATGGACCCATGGTGGAGACAGGGGCAGGTCTGGAACTACGGGGCGGGGGGAGGGGGCTGGTTTGGAGCTACGGCAGCGACGGCGGCAGGTCTGGAGCTACGGCGGCGGCGGCTGGTGTGGAGCTACGGCGTCAATGGTAGGTGTGGAGCTACGGCGGCGGCGGCGGCGAATTTGGACATAAAGGAGCGAGTCGTCTGGTCTGGAGCTGAGTCATCCCCTGCCACGTCCCTGCCACATCAAAAGTGTCATTCAACTTCCAAAACCAGCTTAGCGAAAGATTTACCCGGTTTTGAGGATTTAAGGGTTAAAATTGTACCAAATTAGAGTTCAGGGGAGTATTTGTCCCTATAGGGGCATTTGGAGTGAAAAATGAACTCACGTTTGTTGGGCCGGCCCAACTCGGCGGTGTAGTAGGCGCCTGGGAGGACTTCAGGCGCCTGTGGTGCCCAATAGGAGCTCCCTAGTCTCGTGGCGGCGGCGGCGGCGTTGGCAAAAAAAATTGGGCCTTCTTATCAAAGACAGAGGATTAAACATAGACTAACTAGTAGAAGGCCCGTGAGTTGCCACGGGCTTTTAGCTTTTTCCTGATTGTACGACATCGCCTCGGGACCTTATCGATGGATTCTTTCTTAACATCCACACAATCCATCTCTACCGTTCTTATACTCTGCAAAAGTAAACAGAAGTACACCTTTTGTATCGTCATGTGCAATATATATATACAAAGAATAACAATTATCTGTATGCATCTCATTGTGTAAAACTCAATGAGTTTTGAGTCTACTCGATCGTAGGTACGTCCATGACTTTGTCAATCAACATTTTTTATGCCATATGTTTTTGTCTCTAACCTATAAAAGTGAACATACAAACATATATTAAAAAAATAAAAGACAAAAGTGTCATCTCACTCTACCATTGCTTGGCATCTTTCTAAACTTTATCAGATCTATGAAAAAGTCCTCACATACTCCGAGAGATGATGATGTATTGTATATCTGATTGGAAAATGAGACGGTTATCACTACCTCAAAAGATGATGGCGTATTGAATTTCTTATTTGCGATTAATGAAAGATGCATGTTATGGCAAGTTTATCTCTCCTCATTCTTCAACCTCAACAAATATAATGTTTTTATGCCCAGAAGAAACATAAAGAGAAACAATCATTCATTAAACTTCTCCCAATTAATTGTGGTATACCCACTTGTTTCTACCAAATAATAATGTGGGCATACAAATTCCAGTAACATAACGGTGTGCTGATATATAGAGTAAAAAAGGATATAAAACGACGGTAGTTAAATAAACATTCTCTCATGACCGTCATGCCACCCTGAGAGAACCTTCCTCTATGTCGCATGCCTCTGCTCTCAATCTAGCGCATGACTTTGACTTCCCAGCAAACTTGCATTTGGAAATGGTAGTGAAGTTACAAGTCTTGAATTATTCGTCGCTGACCATGCTATATGATGCTTAGTGCATGTGCATTGCCATGGAATAAACAAAACTACAGACCCAAATGTATGTCATTCACGATGGCATAAGGTTCCATTTACATAGGGACACATACCATTATCTACTTTGTTTTTATCTGTGACAATCATCATGTCTCCTTACAAACCAACTCCTTATAAACAAGGCAACCCTTCCAACCCTTGACTTCCTCACTTCTCAGGCTTGCTCTACCATCATTTTAGCTTCAAAACTCTTATCATTTCGTGAAATATGATACTGTGTTGTATCTCTGATTTTAAAATGAAATGTGCCTCACTTGTCATCAGAGATGTCTTATTTACAAGATGCCTATAGCGCAATAACAGTATTGTTCTCTCTTATTATTCGCCTGCAAGAAAGATAATATTTCTGTGCTTGCAAGAAACGTGAAGGAAAAAATACATCGTGTATATATGAGAAAATCCAACTGAAACAAAGGACTGCTTAACTAAAATATGTGTACATTAGTCATAGGTGGTTGTTGACTTAAACGACAACCTAGTTTGTCTCCACGGTGGCCTCCTCATGGTGGTTCAGTAGCGAAGTTGTAGTCCTCTACACATGAGCTAGAACTGGATAGCTACCATGGGAGAGACAAATATATCATTATTTGATTACATTCTCTTTTAGTTTGTAAGTATATACATGGTAGAATCTCAATATATGTTTTTAGCTTTAATCTCAATAATTTTATCTACTACATTTGCAGGCTACAGAAGTGATTTAATTTAATTATGGAGAACGTTCATATGTTTGAATAGTCATTAAGAAATTGTTATCAAACTATCAATAAAGGAATTGATCCAAAAATAGAAGTCTTCACTTGTTCCTCCTGACCATTTAAAATAAGAAAGAGTGCATCAAATTATTTAATAGTGTGTGAGCCAATTCCCAAATTTTCTAGAAGAGAAAGGCTTGCACTTCTCAGTATTCGTAATTTCAAGATATGGAAACATTACACGTGTTTCCAAATCCAATAACAAAAGGATGCACAATATGAACATGTCAATAAACAAATGAACAGTCTGCTCCTACCAAAATCGCTTCGAGGGTTTCCACCCCCTCCCACCACAAACCTCCTCATCCCCCCTCTGATTATTTTTGTTTTCTACCCTCCCCTTCGGCAAAAGAAAATGCTTTAACCCTGCAAGTTCACTGCTTCAACCGGAAATAATAAACACACAAGGAGGCCCTCGGTCAACCCAGAAAGGAAATCTTGCATCACACGCACTCCGAAGGCAAGCTCGTCCAATCTCGCCGCCGCTCCGTCTCCTTGGCTGCCATTCACCGCTCAATCATCCCTCGCCACCCACCTCCCCCATCACCGCGCCGCTTTCCTCGACAGCCACCCGTTGCCGATGCCTTCAGCCAAGTTACTTTCCTCGTTGTCAGCTCAGCGCGATGCCTCGCCATCATCTCCATGCACACATAGGTTGCATCCATTGATCAAATAGCAGGACCTGCGAACTGGTTATACACTCAAAAACTGAGCAAGCAAGATCAGTGTAAACCCAAACCAGATTAAGCAAACTAAACCACACACAACACCCAGGCAAAGAAGAGTACCTCTGCATCAGCTCCAAAGCGAGTCACATGATAGAGAACAAACAGATTTCCCATCAGATGAGTAGAGAATGTTGCAAACCTTCCCAGACCATTCCGCAAAGGGTTACCAAATGGTGGAAGGAAAATTGGGAAAACATTTTATGTCCTCCTAGGAAGGACATATATCAAGAAAATTTTGTTAGCAACATGCCAGCCGAAGGCATAAAAAGTGAGGTCACAAGTACACATGATTAAAATAAATATACAACATGTGTGTTAATGATCATGTAAACTGAAGCAATTTTGAACAATAAACAGAAAAATGACAGGTTACATAGTCTTCCAAGCAGGGTTATAAGGTTCTCAGTAGGACAAACAAAAATCAACAGATGTGATATTAAGTTTCATTATCTGATAGGAAATACTCTCCAATAATATTATTACAGTTATCAATTATGAATCTATAAACTGAAAGGCATTGTGTTATGCATAACAGTTCTCTTGACCTTCTGCTACAAGAAAGCCAATTCCAATGACAACAATAGCCAACGCCCATTAATACAGACCAAAAGTCAATTTAGTAGACCCATTGATCACAAGTTTTCCCGGCGGAAACATGATAGATTTCGTCGTAGCTAGACTTTCATTAGCATCCACATTGGGAATATAACTACAAATGTAAATCAACACTTTGAGTTGCTCTTAGATGCAATTCAAGGTAAATGAGAGCATGAGCTTGTTAGGTCGGATATCTCATTTGACTTGTTGTACAAATCCACCCAAAAGTGCACGATAATATAAACCGTGAGTACGGGGGCAAAGGGTAGTGCTCCAACATAAACTAATGCTTATACATAAATCTGCATATAAAACCGAATCATTCGAGAAGCAAGCATAAATCACCAAATTAATCATCCCTAAACTGTGCAGCGCACTAAAATCTAGAGTCCGGTGAACACACAACCCGTTTGATCCTCCCAGCCTGGCCAGTGGCCACCGGTAGCTTGTGTTGGTATCCATCAATAAATATGCGATTAAGTTTATTTTTTCTTGAGGGAAAGAATTCAGTAAGCTAATTAATACATGCAATGGGAACTTACCTTTCTCTTTTCTTCAAAGGCACTTATGTTCTTACAAGATCTCTCCCTGCAAAAGAAATCAATGTACTGTTGGGAACACTCAATTTTATATCTGAACAAATCTGTGTGAGAAAAATTACGAATACATATTATGGTCAAATTTATTACCAGGGAACCACAGATTGTAAACTTTTATCCAAGGGTGCTCATGGTGTTGACATAACTGACTCTTTCTCATTTATCAAGAACTCTGTGTGTTTCAAGAAGAGAAATCCTGAAATTTTGTATTCACAACCAAAAGAGAAAGAAAAAAATATCAAAACTAATTCAGAGAATGTTATGATCCTAGAATATACGCCAGGATTATAAGCAATTATGTGACACCACTATTTCGAATATTTTGAAGCCACCGACTAAACTAATACTGTTCTATTTCACTAACACGTGTGTCGTGCGTCGTTTTCAATTATCGATATGCAAAGTTAGAAAATCAATTATCTGAATTGAACGAGGCACAACTTTTTACATATACATCACATATGTTTTTTAACTACTACCAAATCAACATTGTGAACTATACATCATAACTGGGACGCTCCTATGCATGCTTCAACTACACAATGGAAAGTATAAATGTTGACAAATGAACATAGCTAGTCTGCATCCTGCCATGTGCTAACTGATATATATTGAGCTTGCTATGTTGTGTTAAAATAAAATAATCCGGTCTTTTCTCGGTCCCGCAAAAGGCCACTCTTTTTCCTTTCTTAAACAAGTTTGTGACATGACTATGATTGCACTTCACATACACCAAGTAACAAAGAAATAGTTTCAAATTAAAAAAACAGAGATTAGTAAGAAGGATATATTTCTCATTGTGCATATGGCTAAGCATCATAAATCAAATAATTGAATTTCAAGATGCAACTTTTATCACCGTCAGGTATGAGTATCAATGCGCAGGTAGGCACTGCAGGTTTTAACATGATTCATGCACACTAATTAGACATCTTTTTAGATGGTTCGTACTAAAGCATGTTGTACTAAAGCAGTACTTTATTTTGATGTATACTTACTTGCTACTCCAACTTGCAGTACTGAAGCATGTACCACACTAATTTGACATCTTTTTAGATGGTCAGCTCCTTCTGACTTGCACATAGACATGGTGTCATTTATGTCAGAATAATGTACACAGCAACTGACCAAGTATAAGACTAGAGTAATAGGACTATAAGTAGTCGAGCAACTGACTGAGTATAATATTCAAACGTTGCAGACTTGGTTTGCCTACAAAAAAGACAGAGTAAATCATATATAAATGCCAATTGCATAATTTATTCCAAATTAATAATTACAAGATGCAACAATAGATATAACCTTACATGGCGGCGGAGCTCCCTGCTCCTCTCCACCATGCATGGCGGCGGGGCTCCTTGGAGCCAGCGAGTGTGAGGGAGGAGCTCCCTGCTCCTCTCCTCTGTTTTTGTGGGTGAGACCGCGAGACAAACCAACACATGTTAGAATAAATCCGAGGCATACCGTCGATCATCCGAGGACCAAGCAATCACACGAGCACGACACCGAGATTTATTAACGAGGTTCACCGATATGGCTACATCCCCGGGGCCTGACTATGGGCGCTCCTCCCCATGACACCGCTACAACACCGCACCTGGTCGCCCTGGACGCCGGCACATGCCGCCGGCTTTCCCTGCGTTCCAGTGCTATTATGTTGGCATAGGTTACATCGTGTGTCTACCCCCGCTATATATGAGAGGCCTAGGATACAAGTGTCCTACTAGGACACGACTCCACATCCTATGTAAACACAATACAACTCATAGTCCAACTGTAACCTACCTTGTACACTATATTCGACACAACTCTAACAAACTCCACATTGGCGAATATTCTCCGCCACCTTGAATTCGTCCATGCATCAAACTTCCATGTACATTGGACTTGAGCTTATCCCATGAGAACCCCTGCTACTCCAAAGACTCCATATGACTCCACCTGCAACTTGTAGTCCCTTCTTTTCTTAACCACAGTCAACACTCGAGCAAAATTAAGTTCCTCTTTACTCTAGTGTATGCTACCAACTTCCAGAGCTCCGTTCAACACCATCGCACACTGATCACCGACCTGCGTGAAAATGAACAACTAACATATTGGATGTCACATATAAGAGTTACCTGAACTCAACATCACCGCTCCTTTGTTGACCGCCTGTCTGAAACTTGAAGGAATTTCACCATTGCTTATAGTCACCCTGAGTCAAATTCGCAGTTCTCTCACCACATGTATGACCACCAGAGCTCTGGCCCGTCTCCATGTCCCGTGCATACCGCACGCCTCGCCCTATTACCACGTCGAGCCTCCGCTGTCCCAGTCGAGTCTCAAGGGTCGCGAAACCACACCACTCAACCCCCACTGCAGAGTACCACCGATCATCACCGACCGATGACGAGTTTCACGCTTTTATCAGACCACTGGACTCTAGTCCAAATTGCATGTCACTCGATTTTCCCTCTTGCTGAATAGGCTTCGATTCCCTGGATCCTTACACCGTAGCCCCTCAATCCAGCTCCACCTTCAACATGACTCCATGGTAGATGATCAGTCTACCCACGCGCCCCGTCGACTTCAAGCTCTCATGTGTACGCCATCTTGAATCAACCCCGCGCCATAGTCTTGTTGAAGCCACACAAGCCCTCAGGCATGCACCACATGTTTCCACGCCCGAGAAGTCGGTCACAATCAGCATCACGCTCCTATGTTGTCGTCGCCGATCCCACCACCGTCTTCTGTTCCAACCGACTTACGTCGATCCGTCAGACTTTCCAGTCCGACCCAGCCGAAATTATCCGACTGCAAAACACGCTCCAGGCTCGCAAATCATCTTCTGTGAATTTTCATCCATCGCATGATAATTCCATCTTAACGGGCATGACTTTCCGCAATGCATTAAAGCATCCATGTTGTGCCAACACATTGTTTCACCTTTTTTCTGCCATAACCCAAGGTTTTCAGTTCCGTCGAACTTCTCTACCTCAAACCTGATACCCGATGGCGCCCTAGTTCTTTGTACAACTGACTTTGTGAAAAATAATCCGAGATTTGCACGTGATGCCCCAAGTACACGAACAGAACCTCCAGTCCTCCGCGTACTAGCAATTCCAACCAAAAAATCGCTCTTGGCCTTCACGTGGTGTGGCTCCCATGGCTCAACTCCAATGCTAAGCTAATTGCTTTAGCCCAGCCCTTGCTTTCCCGATGGATGTATCGAACCAATGATGAATTTTCTCTGCTCAATCAATGTTTTTCCTTCTGCCAATTAGATATGCAGCCTTGCGTCGTCCACGAGGACTCGGTCCTCTTTTTCTTTTCAAAACAAATCCATGAGTCGATTGGACCTGCAGCGGAGCCCTGTCGTGTAGCACGCCTAGCCAACTTTCTGCATGTCCGCCACACAATGCACCAGCTAGCCCCGCTGGGCCATCCCGCACGTGCATCGTCGCCTCTGCTTCAGCCGCCTGGCTTCTGCGCTGCGTCCGAGCGTCGCTTTGTGCCACGCGCACCTCCGCACCGCAATGCCTTGCAATGCGATCGAGCCGCACATGCTAGCTGCGTCACGATCCGATCTCCACAACCCATCGAGATTGCGAACGTCTGGCGTATTCCCAATCGATCTCAACCGCGCGCACCAATTGCACTACAGCAACTTCCTGTGCAGACGATACCGACCATGTGACGGCCCCGATTCAATCGTACACTAATCATGCACGCAAATGTGTACGATCAAGATCAGGGACTCACGGGAAGGTATCACAACACAACTCTAAAACATAAATATGTCATACAAGCATCATAATACAAGCCAGGGGCCTCGAGGGCTCGAATACAAGTGCTCGATCATAGACGAGTCAGCGGAAGCAACAATATCTGAGTACAGACATAAGTTAAACAAGTTTGCCTTAAGAAGGCTAGCACAAACTGGGATACAATCAAAAGAGGCGCATGGCTCCTGCCTGGGATCCTCCTAAACTACTCCTGGTCGTCGTCAGCGGCCTGCACGTAGTAGTAGGCACCTCTAGTGTAGTAGGAGTCGTCGACGACGGTGGCGTCTGGCTCCTGGACTCCAGCATCTGGTTGCGACAACCAGAAAGAAAGGAAAGGGGGGAAAGGGGGGAGAAAGCAACCGTGAGTACTCATCCAAAGTACTCGCAAGCAAGGAGCTACACTACATATGTATGGATATATGTGTAAAGGGCCATATCAGTGGACTGAAATGCAGAATGCCAGAATAAGAGGGGGATAGCTAGTCATGTCGAATACTACGCTTCTGGCAGCCTCCGTCTTGCAACATGTAGAAGAGAGTAGATTGAAGTCCTCCAAGTAGCATCGCATAGCATAATCCTACTCGGCGATCCCCTCCTCGTCGCCCTGTTAGAGAGCGATCACCGGGTTGTATCTGGCACTTGGAAGGGTGTGTTTTATTAAGTATCCGGTTCTAGTTGTCATAAGGTTAAGGTATAACTTCGGGTCGTCCTGTTACCGAAGATCACGGCTATTCGAATAGATTAACTTCCCTGCAGGGGTGCACCACATAACCCAACACGCTTGATCCCATTTGGCTGGACACACTTTCCTGGGTCATGCCCGGCCTCGGAAGATCAACACGTCGCAGCCCCACCTTGGCACAACAGAGAGGTCAGCACGCCGGTCTAATCCTAAGCACACATGGGTCTGGGCCCATCGCCCATAGCACACCTGCACGTTGTGTACGCGGCCGGAGAGAAGACCTAGCAACCTCCATTTGAAAGAAAGTTGTGTTGCTATAGGATCGAAAGTATGTCTAGAGGGGGGGTGATTAGACTACTTGACCAAATAAAAATCTAGCCTTTTCCCAATTTTAGTTCTTGGCAGATTTTAGCTATCTTAACACAAGTCAAACAATCTCCACACAATTCAAGCAAGCATGCAAAAGAGTATATGAGCAGCGGAAAGTAAAGCATGCAACTTGCAAGAATGTAAAGGGAAGGGTTTGGAGGATTCAAACGCAATTGGAGACACGGATGTTTTTGTCGTCGTTCCGATAGGTGGTGCTATAGTACATCCATGTTGATGGAGACTTCAACCCACGGAGGGTAACGGTTGCGCGAGTCCACGGAGGGCTCCACCCACGAAGGGTCCACGAAGAAGCAACCTTGTCTATTCCATCATGGCCGTCGCCCATGAAGGACTTGCCTCACTAGCGGTAGATCTTCACGAAGTAGGCGATCTCCTTGCCCTTACAAACTCCTTGGTTCAACTCCACAATCTTATCGGAGGCTCCCAAGTGACACCTAGCCAATCTAGGAGACACCACTCTCCAAGAAGTAACAAATGGTGTGTTGATGATGAACTCCTTGCTCTTGTGCTTCAAATGATAGTCTCCCCAACACTCAACTCTCTCTCACAGGGTTTGGATTTGGTGGAAAGAATATTTGAGTGGAAAGCAACTTGGGGAAGGCTAGAGATCAAGATTCATATGGTTGGAATGGAATATCTTGAGCTCAACACAAGTGTAGGTGGTTCTCTCTCAGAAAATGTGTATTGGAAGTGTAGGAATGTTCTGATGGCTCTCTCCACGAATGAAGAGTGGGTGGAGGGGTATATATAGCCTCCACACAAAATCAAACCGTTACACACGATTAGCCAAACTCGGTGGAACCGAATGGTTAAACTCAGTCGGACCGATTCAGCAAACCTAGTGAGCGTTAGGATTTTCGGTGGGACTGAGATGCAACTCGGTAGGACCGATATGGTTAGGGTTAGGGCATAACGTAATCTCGGTGTGACCGATTACACAAACTCGGTGGGACCGATTTTGGTAATAAGCTAACCAGAGAGTTGGTTAGGTAAACTCGGTGGGACCGATTCGCTCATCTCGATGAGACCGAAATGTTACAAAAGGGAAACAGAGAGTTTACATTGCAATCTCGGTGGGACCGATTGCTCATCTCGGTAAGACTGAAACATTACGAAGGGAAACAGAGAGATTACAATCCCATCTCGGTGAGACCGAGATCCCTATCGGTGAGACCGATTTGCCTAGGGTTTGTGGCAGTGGCTATGACATTTGAAACTCGGTGGCGCCGGATAGAAAGAATCGGTGGGGCCGAGTTTGACTTTTGGTTTAGGTCATATGTGGATGTGGGAAGGTAGTTGAGGGTTTTGGAGCATATCACTAAGCACTTTGAGCAAGCAAGCCATTAAGCAACACATCATCCCTCCTTGATAGTATTGGCTTTTCCTATAGACTCAATGTGATCTTGGATCACTAAAATATAAAATGTAGAGTCTTTGAGCTTCAAGCTTGAGCCAAACTTTTTGTCCTTAGAATTTTGAGGGATCCACTTTCCTCATCCATGCCATGCCATTCATTGAGCTTTTCCTGAAATATTAATCTTGAAATAATGTTAGCTCAATGAGCTATATGTTGTTAGGAATTACCAAAACCACCCAGGGATACTTGCACTTTCAGTTGCGCGGTCCAACCCGGCGCGCGCCGCTCAGTCGCTGACGTCACGAAGGCTTCGGCTGATACCACGACGTCGAGTGCCCATATCTTTCCTGCGTAGTTGGTTAGTGCGTATAGACCAAATGGCCAGACTCGGATCAAATACCAAGAACTCGTTAAGCGTGTTAATTGATGTAACCACGGACGCCGACCAGGGCCAGGCCCACCTCTCACCTAGGTAGTCTCAACCTGCCCTGTCGCTCCGCCACAAAGATCCACACAGAGGGCCGTTGGGACAAAGGTCCTTTCAGCCCCCAATCCGTGAATCACTCGGGGGCACTCCTCGAGCCGACCCGACTTTAGTCACCACATGTATCATGTATAAGTATATAGTATATACCCGTGATCACCTCCCGAGTGATCACGGCCTGATAATATAGCATGGCAGACAGACAAGAATGTAGGGCCACTGATGGAATACTAGCATCCTATACTAAGCATGTAGGATTGCAGGTAAAGATAACAACGGTAGTAGCAAGGACAGGCTATGCATCAGGATAGGAATAGCGGAAAGCAGTAACATGCTACACTACTCTAATGCAAGCAATAGAGAGTAGAATAGGCGATATCTGGTGATCAAGGGGGGGCTTGACTGGAAGCTCAGTCGAGAAGGAGGGGTCGTCAACACCGTAGTCATACTGGGTAGCAGCGGCGTTGGTCTCGTAGTCTACCGGAGAGAAGAGGGGGAAGAAACAATGAATACAATGCAAACAGATGCATAACAATGCATGACAAAGCAAACAGCGGTGTTAGGTGTGCCCTAACGCGGTAAGAGGTGATACCGGCGAAGGGGGGAAACATCCGGGAAAGTATCCCCGGGGTCCCGCATTTTCGGACAGATGAACCGGAGGTGAAATGTTGCAGGTTCACTATGCTAGGGATGCGTGGCGGACGAACGAGCTGCGTATTCGGATTCGTCTCGTTGTTCTGAGCAACTTTCATGTAGAAAGTATTTTCATCTAAGCTACGGTTATTTTATATTAATTTCAAAAGATTTAAATCAATGTTAGGATTTATTTAATTATTTTAATTCAACATTATCCAGAACAGTGTTTGCTGACGTCGGTAGTCAACAGGGGTGTTGACTGGTCAAACTGACGTGTGGGTCCCGCATGTCATTGACTGTCTAATTAAGTAACCGTTGTAAATTAGGTTAATTAGTTGTTAGGTTAATTAATCTTATTTATTTAATTTAAATAGAATTAATTAAGTTATTTATTTATTTATTTAATTGATTATTAGTATTTATTTTTATTTATTTATTTTATTTATTATTATTATATTTTCAAAATCGTTCTAGGGCGCTGGGGCCCCCTTGTCATTTGCCCTAGGGGCCAACCGGGGCGGGTGCGGCTTAACGGGCAGCGGGCGCGGGCGTAACGGGTAACGGGCGCCCGTAGCCTGCCCGGGGCGGGACGGGGCCGTGGCCATGGCGGGGGTTGCCGCAGCGGGGCACGAGGGCCACGGCGGGCGGAGGTGGGGCGAGCGGCGAGCGCCGTGCGGGGCCGCCGTGGAGCAGCAGCAACGCAGCAGCCGACCACAGCAGGGGCGCGAGCACGCGAGGTGACACGTCGGGCGGGGCGGGGTCGCGGTGACTGGGCGGAGCAGCGGCGAGGAGGGCAAGGCCAGGCGCGGCCAGTGGGGGAGGAAGGGGGACCGGCGCGTGGCCCGCGGCCGCGGCCGGAGCAGCGAGGCGACGGGGCGAGGGGAGCAGGGGCATGGGCGAAGCACGGTGGCAGCAGCGACGCTCGTCCCCGAGTGACGTGCAGGGAGCGAGCGGAGAGCCGAAGTGCGCGGGACGCGGGGTGAGCGTGCGCGGGGCGCCGGTGCGTGAGCGTGTGCACGTGAGGGAGAGAGGAGGAGAGGGGAAGCTCACGGGGGTCGTAGGGATTTTGGCAGCGGGGTGTGGGGAGGTAGACGGGGACGACGACGTCGAGGTGACAGTCCGGCGAGGTGGCCGTCGACGAGGCAGGCCGCGGTAGTGGCGTTCCGTGCTGCTGCGGCGATTCGATCCCCCCGATCCAATCGGGGGGCAGAGGAGGGGAGAGGGGGAGGCGCCCGGAGGGAGTCGAGGCGACGGCAGCAGGGCGGCACCGGTAACGGGCGCCGTCGTCGAGGTCGCGGGGCGGCGCGGGATCGGGGCGATCCCGATCCATATCGGGGAGGAGTGGGCGATGTGGGGGGCGAGTGGGTGCGTGGGTAGGTTAGGTCACGGGGGTAGTGGGGTTAGGGATACTAGAGGTGGGGGGCCAAACAGGCCAGGCGCGGGGTGGGCCGGCTGGCTGTCGGCCAGATGGGCCAAACGGCCCCAGGAGAGGGGGGGTTCCTTTTATTTTCTTTGGTTCTCTTTTATTATTTTTCTTTTCTATTTTAATTTTAATTCCACATTATTTTTACTTAGTAAAATATGACTATAGCTCCTAAAGTAACGTTTCAAAATAACCCTCAGCCATAAAAGGTTTTAACCCAAAATAAAATAGTTTAGTGTATTATAAAATACCAAAGGCATTGAAAAAATGTTTTTGCTACTGTTTAAATCTTTTTAGTGCATTTATTCATTATATAAAAATGTGGATTCTACATCATAATCATCTATGCATTAACTGGCACAACCCGAACATTTTGTTTTTAATATTTGAAAACTTTTGATGTTTGCCCTTATTTCGAATTTGATTTTGAATCGGTTTCGAACTAACGCGAGATTAGCAATAGTACTCGAGGTGACGTGGCATCATTAGCAGAGGTTTACTGTAGCTTGATTATCCGGGCGTCACAATTTTCCTCCACTACAAGAAATCTCGTCCCGAGATTTAAGAGGTAGTGAAAGGGGGGGTTTGGTAACGAATCTAGCGGGTCTTCTCATCCTGGCTTGCTCTTCTCGAAGAGGTTGACCCCTTACATTGATGTCTTCATTTCTTTGCTTCAGGTCATCATGATGAAGACGACAACCTTTCTTCGGAAATGTCATCGTACTTATGAAAGGACAAGGGGTAACTTCGGAAGAACGGACCTTACAAGGTTGACTATCTGGTAGATAACTCGGGAATGTGGTAGAAAGTAACTCTCGAATAGATACTTAATAAAATATCGAGAGTAAAGTAAGAAGGTACCATGAGAAGTTTCCAATGGGCAAGCAATCGTTCGATGGCCTAATCAGAAGGTGAAAGGGGTTCAGAGCAACGAGAACAAGTATTGCGTCTGATACCAGAATAGATCACTTGTCAGGTGGCCCGTGAATTACATATGAAGTCAAGCGCGAGGAATAACTTTGGCAACAGGGTGTACAAGAGAGTCAGGTTTCGATCCTGTGGAGCTGTGGGTTATGGGCCCACCATGTGGGTTAAAAGTAGGAAGGGCAGTGACGTCTTGCATGATCATGTAAGCAAGACATGCCAAAGGATAGCCTGTCAGTTATGTCGGCAACAACATCGGTACCAAGGGCGAGGGACGAAGAGAACAATTTCCTGCTCGTTGAACGAGGCGGACCAATAGGCAAAGTTCTCGTCCATTGGTGGTTATCGGAATGCCATCAATAAAAGCAACAGGGTCTTACTGACACGGTTGTACACCAAGATGTTTTCATAAGCAGAAGAATATTACTGCTTAGATCATATAGATCACCAGAAAGGTTAAACAAAACAATGGAAAGGAAAATGTGTTTTAACACATATTTCAGGGGTTTTTATCCTTCCCAAGGACAAGCAGAGCATGATATCCATGACAAGATATAACATAGAAAACCCTTTAGGAAAGGGGGGAAGAGATTTCATGACATTACCCATACAACAGTGTTTGGATAATTGATAAAGAGAATTTTGCATTGTGTTTCATATGTTGTTATTGAAAATCGGAGTACCACAAACATGCTTTGAGATAGCATTGGCAGGGTCTTCAAGCAAAGGTCGGACTTTGGATACACAAATGATTCATCAGGAGCAACTTATAAAATAAGTCTTACAATTTCCTCCAGGAAGAATGGTTATCCTTGCAAAAGGAATTATAATGATAGGTCCTCCATCCAGGGGTGCTAGGCATGACATCATATTACTGGGTCATCAAAGGAGCAACATCATAACTCCTAGAAAGTTATCCCTACCATCATATCCGACCAAGATTCAGATCCGATTGGTGTCATGATACCTCAGACTCAGGATGTCTGAGAAGAAAAGGTACAACACAAATCGATGAAATGACATTGCAATATTCTCAGAAAATGAACTATGGGAGCGGGTTCCTGAAACAATAGTTCATCATTAAACAAAGGAGGGGATGAGGAGGTGGCTGATGGGCTCAGCGACAATTCATCGAGAATTCCAAACGGATGGATTTACGCAATAATGTGAAAAATAAGATGACACTTGTCAATTCAAATGATATAATGTTGTATGCTCTATGAAAACATACACCATCAATCATTAGTTGAAAGGTGTGCCCGAAGTATGACCTTAGGCAACAAGACCAATGTTAGAGTGACGATTCAATAACCAACAGTCTAAGAACGAGCCGTCGATCGTTAACTTCAAAGCAATAGGGTTGCTAGAAGTACAGAACTCAAACAACATCGTTAGCATATTGGTATCCTGGTTAAAACAACACGGGGACCAAGGAAGAATGGTGATGGTGAGAAGTGTCATCATATCGAGAATTTCTAAGAGGTGGAGCAATCCTCACAACATCCTTGACGCAAAAGATGGTAATACTCCAAGGTAGAACATAACATAAGTTGGATAGCAAGGAACTCAAGGTATAACACGAAACACGGACAAGTTTGTGTTGAACGGAAGGCAATAAAGTGGTCGATGATAACACAAATCATCGAGGGCAAGGATGGTACTTCTCATCATGAATGCAATTGATATCCTGGAAGAGCTTAGAATGTTGATGATGATCACGACAAATTTTGTCGAGAGGCTCCACGATGAAGCAATCGAACAACAATTGCATCAGGCAAAAGGACTGATGCAGGGATAGATAATTGGAACCACAGATACGACACCAACTCGGAATCAAGCTTGCTGTTTGAGGTGAAACGATAAGACAAGGAAGATCGACGTAAGCTTAGCTCATCGTCGAAAGTGGTGCTCTGGGAATAAGGACCAGGTAGCACAGTTAAAATCAGCTCGATACTGATATAGCCGATCAAGCTAGAAATGACGTGATCGAGTACAAACTCATAAGTAAAGAAGATTACTAATAGTTTGTTTAATCGCGATGAGGACTCGATTCAGTTATCGGTGTCCTTGAGTGTTTAATGACTCAGAGCCCGTGAAAAAAAATGGAATCAGTGAGAATGTAGTACTTGATGGAGAACTCATAAGATGTTATGCAGTTCCAAGATAATCTCGAGATACCATGGGGTAATACTCGATGACAGATCAAAGTAGAGGTTGGGGTAGGGTATTGCTCTGCAGAAGACAAGTGCTTAAACTTACATGAGAAATGGTATTTAAAGGAGAACATGGTCGGAACCACGATTGCAAAAAGGCCGGATCCCAGATATAAGAACTTATACCAAGGGAATAATTAATTTAAGAGAAGCTTTAATGATAAGATCTAATTCGTGTCCATGGGCATGAACACAAAGTTCAAGGTCGACTCCCACTTCTATAATGCATAACCTTTCATTCACTTCTCGTCTTTGAAGAAGTTGTAGTGCTAAAATTTTATCTGACGGTGTACCAGAAGAGTATGACTCGTGAAACTTTCGGGTTCACACGATTTTAGAAAAAGTATAGGTTCAACCCATCGGGGCATCTTAGAAACTATACCACAAGCTTCAAGAGTAAATATCACCAGCTCGAAAGTAGAGCATGGTTGACAAAAGTAGAAGATACAATTTACCAAAGGCATTATGTATCAGGTAAAGACTCACAAGAATTTTGATTGTGAAGGACACTGTCTGATAATAACCCGGCAATGGGTATGGCGGTCCACAACGGGGCTAATGTGAGTATCAGTACTCAATCAGAGGAAGAAACAATGCGAAGGCATTGGATTATAGAAGCAGCTGACTAATTCAAAGCTCACATGTAAAGGAATTGTAATTTCCAAGTCAAAGGGTCAGAAGCAAACGCTCTGATAAGGATGGATAAGTTGAGTAAGCTTAGGGGTAAAATCGACAACAATTTGATTGGTCGAGATCCAACTCATGTTTTAAAATGACGTATGAGCCGAAAGGACGAATACTAGGATATGACTGAGGATTTTGAGCATTCGCAACATATTGAATCAATGGACTCAAAATGATAGTGACAAAGGCTGCCGATAAGATTACGAGACTTATGGGATTAACCATAATGCAAGCAAGCAAGAATTTCAAGAGCAATAGGCTACTCAGGAGTTTCGGAAGACCGAATAGTATTTCAAAGACTTTTGTGAACCACATAAATAACTGGGAATAAGCAGATGCTCGATAAGTGCGAGGAATTATCCGTAGGGGTATTTCTGCGACAAGGAACTACAAGGCAGTAGCACAAGGTATTCTCGGGGTATCTTGTAATAACAAGATCGTCTGGGAATAAAAGAAAGAACGACAGGTGTAAGCAATTACCATAGGGGTATTTTGGTGGTAGGGAACTGCAAAAGCAACGGCACAAGGCCTTGACAGAATATCGGAGAGTATCTTCGAAATCTTTTGGTGTAGCCGGCGATCATCTGGACTGAAGGGGCTCTCCGGAAGAAAGTATTTTCGAGAACCTAAAGTTAGATTTTAGTAAATTCATTAAACCCAAATAGGAGAGAGTTCAGAGTCCCAGAGTATAGGTCGAGGAATAAAAGATCCTAATACCACCCAATAGCGACGTGGGCCCGTAAGCCACACAGCCATGTTAGTAAAAGTTTACCATTGACTAGACTCAACTTCAGCCAAGGAGTTGGAAAGGGGGATTCCTACAGGCAGTCGGCTCTGATACCAACTTGTGACGCCCCCGATTCAATTGTACACTAATCATGCATGCAAATGTGTACGATCAAGATCAGGGACTCACGGGAACATATCACAACACAACTCTAAAACATAAATAAGTCATACAAGCATCATAATACAAGCCAGGGGCCTCGAGGGCTCGAATACAAGTGCTCGATCATAGACGAGTCATCAGAAGCAACAATATCTGAGTACAGACATAAGTTAAACAAGTTTGCCTTAAGAAGGCTAGCACAAACTGGGATACAATCAAAAGAGGCGCAAGCCTCCTACCTGGGATCCTCCTAAACTACTCCTGGTTGTCATCAGCGGCCTGCACGTAGTAGTAGGCACCTGATGTGTAGTAGGAGTCATCGTCGACGGTGGCGTCTGACTCCTGGACTCCAGCATCTGGTTGCGACAACCAGAAAGAAAGGAAAGGGGGGAAAGGGGGGGAGAAAGCAACCGTGAGTACTCATCCAAAGTACTCGCAAGCAAGGAGCTACACTACATATGCATGGATATATGTGTAAAGGGCCATATCAGTGGACTGAACTGCAGAATGCCGGAATAAGAGGGGGATAGCTAGTCATGTCGAAGACTATGCTTTTGGCAGCCTTCGTCTTGCAACATGTAGAAGAGAGTAGATTGAAGTCCTCCAAGTAGCATCGCATAGCATAATCCTACCCGGCGATCCCCTCCTCGTCGCCCTGTTAGAGAGCGATCACCGGGTTGTATCTGGCACTTGGAAGGGTGTGTTTTATTAAGTATCTGGTTCTAGTTGTCATAAGGTCAAGGTACAACTCTGGCTCGTCATGTTACCGAAGATCACGGCTATTCGAATAGATTAACTTCCCTGCAGGGGTGCACCACATAACCCAACATGCTTCATCCCATTTGGCCGGACACACTTTCCTGGTTCATGCCCGGCCTCGGAAGATCAACATGTCACAGGCCCACCTAGGCACAACAGAGAGTTCAGCACGCCGGTCTAATCCTAAGCGCACATGGGTTTGGGCCCATCGCCCATAGCACACATGCACGTTGCGTACGCGGCCGGAGAGCAGACCTAGCAACCTCCATTTCAAAGGAAGTTGCATTGCGCGGTCCAACCCGACGCGCGCCGCTCAGTTGCTGACATCACGAAGGCTTCGGCTGATACCACGACGTCGAGTGCCCATATCTTTCCTGCGTAGTTGGTTAGTGCGTATAGACCAAATGGCCAGACTCAGATCAAATACCAAGAACTCGTTAAGCGTGTTAATTGATGTAACCACGGACGCCGACCAGGGCCAGGCCCACCTCTCACCTAGGTAGTCTCAACCTGCCCTGTCGCTCCGCCACAAAGATCCACACAGAGGGCCGTTGGGACAAAGGTCCTTTCAGCCCCCAATTCGTGAATCACTCGCGGGCACTCCTCGAGCCGACCCGACTTTAGTCACCACATGTATCATGTATAAGTATATAGTATATACCCGTGATCACCTCCCGAGTGATCACGGCCCGATAGTATAGCATGGCAGACAGACAAGAATGTAGGGCCACTGATGGAATACTAGCATCCTATACTAAGCATGTAGGATTGCAGGTAAAGGTAACAACAGTAGGCGCAAGGACGGGCTATGCATCAGGATAGGAATAACGGAAAGCAGTAACATGCTACACTACTCTAATGCAAGCAGTAGAGAGTAGAATAGGCGATATCTGGTGATCAAGGGGGGGCTTGCCTGGAAGCTCAGCCGAGAAGGAGGGGTCGTCAACACCGTAGTCGTACTGGGTAGTAGCGGCGTCGGTCTCGTAGTCTACCGGAGACAAGAGGGGGAAGAAACAATGGATACAATGCAAACAGATGCATAACGATGCATGACAAAGCAAACAACGGTGTTAGGTGTGCCCTAACGCGGTAAGAGGTGATACCGGCGAAGGGGGGAAACATCCGGGAAAGTATCCCCGGGGTCCCGCATTTTCAGACAGATGAACCGGAGGTGAAATGTTGCAGGTTCACTATGCTAGGGACGCGTGGCGAACGAACAGGCTGCGTTTTCGGATTCGTCTCGTCATTCTGAGCAACTTTCATGTAGAAAGTATTTTCATGTGAGCTACGGTTTATTTTATATTAATTTTAAAAGATTTAAATCGATTTTAGGATTTATTTAATTATTTAAATTCAACATTATCCAGAACATTGTTTGCTGACGTCATCATGACGTCAGCATGGCGTCAGCAGGCAACAGGGGTGTTGACTGGTCAAACTGACGTGTGGGTCCCGCATGTCATTGATTGTCTAATTAAGTAAAAGTTGTTAATTAGGTTAATTAGTTGTTAGGTTAATTAATCTTAATTATTTAATTTAAACAGAATTAATTAAGCTAATTATTTAGTTAATTAATTGATTATTAAGTATTTAATTTTATTTATTTATTTTATTATTATTTAAAATCGTTCTGGGGTGCTGGGGCCCCCTTGTAATTTGCCCTAGGGGCCAACCGGGGCGGGTGCGGCTTAACGGGCAGCGGGCGCCCGTAGCCTGCCCGGGGCGGGGCATGGCCACGGTGGGGGTTGCCGCAGCGGGGCACGAGGGCCACGGCGGGCGGAGGCGGGGCGAGCGGCGAGCGCCGTGCGGGGCCGTCATGGAGCAGCAGCAACGCAGCAGCCGACCATAGCACGGGCGCGAGCGCGCGAGGTGACACACCGGTCGGGGCGGGGTCGCGATGACCGGGCGGAGCAGCAGCGAGGAGAGCAAGGCCAGGCGCGACCAGTGGGGGAGGAAGGGGGACCGGTGCGTGGCCCGCGGCCGCGGCCGGAGCAGCGACGCAACGGGGCGAGAGGAGCAGGGGCGTGGGCGAAGCACGGTGGCAGCGGCGGGGCTCGGCCCCGAGTGACATGCAGGGAGCGAGCGGAGAGACGGAGTGCGCGGGACGCGGGGTGAGCGCGTTCGGGGCACGGCCACGGTGGGCGTGCACGGGGCGCCGGTGCATGAGCGTGTGCATGCGAGGGAGAGAGGAGGAGAGGGGAAGCTCACGGGGGTCGTAGGGATTTTGGCAGCGGGGCGTGGGGAGGTAGACGGGGACGACAGCGTCGAGGAGGCAGTCCGGCGAGGTGGCTGTCGGTGTCAAAACCGGCGGATCTCGGGTAGGGGGTCCCGAACTGTGCGTCTAGGCCGGATGGTAACAGGAGGCAAGGGACACGAAGTTTTACCCAGGTTCGGGCCCTCTCGATGGAGGTAAAACCCTACGTCCTGCTTGATTAATATTGATGATATGGGTAGTACAAGAGTGTATCTATCACGAGATCAGAGAGGCTAAACCCTAGAAGCTAGCCTATGGTATGATTGTAGTTGTGTATGTTGTCCTACGGACTAAAACCCTCCGGTTTATATAGACACCGGATAGGGTTAGGGTTACATAGAGTCGGTTACAATGGTAGGAGATCTACATATCCGTATCGCCAAGCTTGCCTTCCACGCCAAGGAAAGTCCCTTCCGGACACGGGACGAAGTCTTCAATCTTGTATCTTCATAGTCCAGGAGTCCGGCTGAAGCTATAGTCCGGCCATCCGGACACCCCCTAATCCAGGACTCCCTCAGTAGCCCCTAAACCAGGCTTCAATGACGACGAGTCCGGCGCGCAGATTGTCTTCGGCATTGCAAGGCGGGTTCCTCCTCCAAGTACTTCATAGAAGATTTTGAACACAAAGATAGTGTCCGGCTCTGCAAAATAAGTTTCCACATATTGCCATAGAGAGAATAATATTTACACAAATCTAATCTGCTGACGTATTCCATAGTGTGACACACCACGGCCAAGCCTTTATCCGAGTCGTTTCATTATCCCACCTCAGCGCGTCATGCGAGGCGGTTTCCTTGGCACGTCTTGTTAAAGCAGAGATCGTGTCTTCTTATTCCGGGATTCTCATCAATACGGGCGTGGGTAACCCAACCGCACCATTGATTACGGCGCTTGGGAGATAAGCGAGTTTTACCAGGCTGGTGGGGACACGTAGTTGCGTCCACCCATATAAGGGGATAAGGATCCACCTTTTCACCTACGCATTCTTCCTCCCTTGCTTATCCATTCTCGCGCACTCGAGCTCCAGCGCCCAAGTCCGCACTCCCCATCTCAACCTTCTCCAGCTATGTCCGGAGCGGGAGGCAAGTGGATGGTCTCCTCCATCACGGAGGGGCACATCAAAAGACTAAGGAAGGCCGGATACTTGTCTAACGACATTGCGCACCGGCTTCCCGAAAAGGGGAAGCTCATCCCCACCCCTAGGCCCCATGAGCGGGTGGTGTTCCTCCCCCATTTCCTCCGCGGACTAGGTTTCCCTCTCCACCCATTTGTCCGGGGGATCATGTTCTACTGCGGCCTGGATTTCCATGATCTGGCCCCGAATTTTGTCCTCAACATCTCGGCGTTTATCGTCGTGTGCGAGGCTTTCCTCCGCATCCGCCCCCATTTCGGCCTATGGCTCAAGACTTTCAATGTCAAGCCGAAGGTGGTGCGCGGCAACCAGGCGGAGTGCGGAGGCGCCATGGTGGGCAAGATGCCCAACGTCTTATGGCTCGAGGGCTCCTTTGTGGAGACCCTGAAGGGGTGGCAATCGGGGTGGTTTTACATCACCAAGCCGCGCGACCCTAAGTGGGTCGCAGCCCCCGAGTTCCGGTCCGGACCCCCAACGCAGCTCACGTCCTGGAAAGAGACCGGCATATCGTGGGGCAGCAAAAGAGAGGTGACCAGATTGCAAACATGCATCCAATCCCTGGTGGACAAGCAGCTCAAGCTCGTCAACGTAGTCCAGGTTATGCTCATCCGTCTGAGCCTCCCGTGTCAACAACGGGCCTTTAATCTGTGGGAGTTCAACCCGGCGCAGCATCGAACTCTGGGCAGGCTCTTCGACACGACGTATGAAGATGCCTGGAAGGTGCTTTTCAAAGGCGCCGAGGCTCCCGCATCCGCTACCGAGGATCGCTAATTCAGCGCGCAGCGTCACGCTAGCGCAGTAAGTTTTTTGTACCTTTTACAGGGCACTAGTTTTTCATAGTTTAACTCTATGCGGGATCTAAGCTCCCTTACCTTTGACAGGATTGGCAGGCGAAGTCCGGACAGATCGACTGTCTGGCTCCCTTGCCCGAAGGCCCAGCGAACGCTCACTTGGCGAAGCTGCTGGCTCCGGCACCCTATGTGGTGCCGGAGAAGAAGGCCAAGAAGAAGGCCACGGGGACTCGAAAGAGTGCCCGACACCTGGAGGTGTCGGATTCACCATCCGACGAATCCAAGACGCACTCCTCCCATGAAGACGGGGAGGAGGAAGAAGAGACCCCTCCCCCTCCAGCGGGGGAAGGGAAGAAAAGGAAGGCCGCCCCAACTAGGGAGGCCGAAGGGTCCAAGAAGGGGAAAACCCTTCCTCTGGACTACTCCACCGATGCCGACGACGGCGGAGAGGAGTGGGCGCCCAGGGCCAAGCCCCTGGCCAAATCGTAAGTATCCGGATACCAGAGTAATTCATAGTATTCGTTTATTGCATAGCTTTCCCTTATGTCGAATATGTTTATGCATCCCACCCAAAGACTGGCTCGACGCGTCGTCGAGCGGCTCACTAGACTCGTCGGATGTGAACTCGCTTCCGACAGCTTCCTCCCCCCGCCCTACGGACGACACCGAAGTGTTGTCCCAACAGGTTCCAATCCGGGAGGAGGTGGTCCTGAAGGCGGCGCGAGGCGACCTCCCGGACTCCAGGAGTAAAGGGGATGAAACCCCCCAGGGCTTCAAGTCCGGCTCTAGGCCGGACACCGCTCCGGAACCTTCAAAGGTTCCAGAGTCCGGCGGGGTACCTCCTTCCAAGAGGAGCAAGCCCATCGTGTCGGTGACCCCCGTCCAACCGGGGGCGCCGGACAATCTGTTGGAGGCGCTCCAAGGCGCCTCCATCGACGAGGAGCACCGCACCATAATGAGTGTGGTGGTCCAGAAGGTTCAGTCCGCCAAGAGCGGACTGACTGAAGCTTGTACTAGCCTTTTGACAGGCTTTGAGGTAAGTAAAAAATGTGTAAATAATATTACCGCATAGACAGTAGCCCCTGATGCTCTGTTTGGCGTTCGGGAAGAAAAGTCAAATAGAGGATCAAATAAAATTCGCAGGAGTCTAACAAAAAGGAGTCAATATGCGTGTGCAGGCTTCCCTGCTGGCGTCCGCCGCACTGACTGCGGAAGTGGACACGCTAAAGCAGAACCTCGAGCGGTCCGAGCAAGAGCTCGGGCGTGCCAAGAAGCAGCTCGAGGACAATGAAGGTAAGAAATACCTTGTTTAAATATATATAAAAAGGTGCAATTGCAAAAAATGACAGGATTATCGTGGCTATTGTAGGGGCCACGTCTGAGGTGGCGACCCTTAAGCAAGCGCTGGTCGAGGCTGAGAAGAGGGCAGCCACGGAGCGCATCGAGCGGGAGAAGTATGAGGCCGAGGTTGGCAAGGTACGGCAAGAGCTCCAGGCTCTCATGGAAAAACATGAGAGTTTGGAGCTTGACTCAAAGACGCGAGCGTCCGAGCTCGCGGTGGCTATTTAAAATGCCAAGTCTGCCAAGGCCGAATCCCAGAAGACCCTCCAGGAGTTGGATGAGGTGAAGAAGATAGCGGCGGGTAAGGCATTCTTTATGCAAAGTAAGCACATAAACGTGAGTTACTTGTTACTTACCCGAATCCGGAGCTTTCCAGGAGCGTTCGCAGATCTTCCCCGAAGTGTGTCTGATGCCGCCGCATTCTATCGAGCCGAGGAGGGCAGCTCGACAGAGAAGGTGTTCTGGTCTCAGTATGCTGAGGCCGAACACCCCGTGCCCCTGAGCGACCAGCTGAAGCAACTAGTCGAGCTCCACAAGGCGGCCGAACAGGCCATGAGGGGCCTCATAGTTCGGTTGTGGCCTAGAGAGGCTCTGCCTGGGAGCTATTTCGGGCTGGTGCGGTGGCTGGTGGAGGCCTGTCCGAGGCTCGAAGTCATCAAGCGCTCCGTCTGCATTGAAGGTGCCCGTAGGGCCCTTGCCCGTGCTAAGGTGCACTGGGGCAAGCTGGATGCTGAGAAGCTTGTGAAGGACGGGCCACCGCCGGGGAAAGAGCATCGCAAGCCCGAGAATTATTATAAGGATGTTCTGAAGGGTGCCCGCCTTGTGGCGGATGAATGTTCTAGGGATGTAATTTTTGAGTAAAACTCGCTCGTTTTGTCCTGTGCGCTGAAAACTTGTTCATATGCGCTAAGCAATGTTGTTTGAATTTAAAATATTACCTTATGTGCGGCTGTTTATCAATTCTGAGAGATGGCGAGTCGTCGGCTTCTACCCCCGTGCCGCTAGTGCTGGGGTGTTCGGGGATAAACCCGAGCGCTCTTTTTCTCATGTTTGGGTCCTTCGAGGGAGGCGCTCAGCCCAACGAACAAGGCAATCGGACTATAATGCGTGAACACTCTCACTTAGCCATAGAATTCTATAATTTTAAATTTCGGCGAAGCCCCTGGTATTCGGAAGGCCGAGTTTGGGGCGCTATCCACGCCTTGGCCGGACGGAGCCGACTCCTCACCCTAAGCGGCATAAGTCTTTAAGGACTCGAAAAACCTCTCGAACAGCAACCAACTCTCGCTTCATCATGACAGTCAGTTTTAGCTTTCTCCACTGAGGTGCTAGACCCAGCTCAACGGGGGCACAATCGCAGTGGTTCTCCTAGTGCTACCTTAGCCGATATAGCGGAACGTAAGGCACCAAAACATAGGAGCCGGGCAAACCCAACTATTGACCCAAGACATGATTCGGAGCCGATGCATATAATGCTATAAGTTCGGGATGCCGCACTTGTTAAAGTGTTCGGACTTCTCACACCATGTTGAGGGGTACTGAAGCCCCTGGCGTATTTCGGCCGTACCAAAGTGTACGGGTGCAACATGTCGTCAAGGAACATATATTAAAAAAGAGTAATGCAAAAATAGACAAAAGCTCTGCATGGTTTATTAAAGAGGGTTGCAATCAAAGCAGAATGATACAAATAATGCGATAAGCAAAAGGTTGGACTTTGTAACATGTCCGTTCCAGGGGCAAGCTGCGAAATAGTATGCGAAACAGGTATACTGCTCGTGATAGAGACCACCTGGGAGTTCCGTAATGCGGCATGGCTTGTCTGCTTCCCTAGTTCTTGCATCGTTTGTGCGGCAATTGAACTGTCGAACAGGCCTTCCGAAGAGTGAAGTCTTGAAAGTAAGAGAAAATTAAAAAATCGGCAGCCCCTGGTGCGGTTTAAGCCGTGTTTCGGGCGTGCCGTGATGGTGCCCCTCCCCATGTACCCATGGTATTTCTAGAGCGTAGTTATGTACGCGAAGTACTGGTATCGCATTTTTGCGAGGGCTGGGGCTGGGGCCACATTGCTATGCCTGCTCGGGTCGTGCCAGGCGGTCTTGTTGTAGGTTACTCCGGGCGCGCTTGACGGTGTCCGGTCGTTTAATGGCCAGACTGGAGAACTGCCTAGAGAGGCTGCTTTGTACTTCTGCTGCAAGGGCCGCCGTGTGCTCCTCCGTTCGGAGGGAGCGTTCGGTGTTTCCATTGACCGTAATTACTCCTCAAGGGCCTGGCATCTTGAGCTTAAGGTATGCGTAGTGCGGTACCGCATTGAACTTGGCGAATGCGGTTTGCCCGAGCAGTGCATGATAGCCACTGCGGAACGGGACTATGTCAAAGATTAACTCCTCGCTTCGGAAATTATCCGGAGATCTGAAGACCACTTCAAGTGTGACTGAGCCTGTACAGTTGGCCTCTACACCTGGTATTACGCCTTTAAAGGTCGTTTTGGTGGGCTTAATCCTCGAGGGATCTATGCCCATTTTCCGCACTGTATCCTGGTAAAGCAGGTCCAGGCTGCTGCCGCCGTCCATAAGGACTCTAGTGAGATGAAATCCGTCAATAATTGGGTCGAGAACCAATGCGGCGAATCCGCCATGTGCTAGTGGGATGGTCCCTTCGATCAAAGGTGATCGGGCAGGAGGACCATGGGTTGAACTTTGGGGCGACTGGCTCTACCGCGTATGCGTCCCTTAACGCGCGCTTCCGCTCCCTTTTGGGGACGTGGGTTGCGTATATCATGTTCAACGTCCGCACTTGTGGGGGAAAACCCTTCTGTCCACTGTTGTTCGGCGGCCGGGGCTCCTCGTCGTCATCGCTATGCAGCCCCTTGTCTTCATTTTCGGCATTTAACTTGCCTGCCTGCTTGAACACCCAACAATCCCTGTTGGTGTGATTGGCCGGCTTTTCGGGGGTGCCATGTATCTCGCATAAGCGGTCGAGTATTCGGTCCAAACTGGACGGGTTCCTAGGATTCCTTTTGAATGCCTTTTTCCGCTGACCGGATTTAGAGCCTCTGAATCCGGCATTAACTGTTGTATCCTCAGTATTGTCGTCGTTGATGCGGCGCTTCTGCTTGTTGCGATGCGACCTGCCACTACTGTCCCTGGTATCCGAATTACCAGGGTTCTTGGTCATATTGTTGCTACGAGCAAGCCAGCTGTCTTCTCCCGCGCAAAAGCGGGTCATGAGTGTCGTGAGTGCTGCCATAGACTTCGGCTTTTCCTGTCCAAGGTGCCGGGCAAACCACTCGTCACGGATATTGTGCTTGAAGGATGCTAGGGCCTCAGCGTCCGGACAGTCGACTATTTGATTTTTCTTTGTTAGGAACCGTGTCCAGAATTGCCTGGCCGATTCATCTGGCTGCTGAATTACGTGACTTAGGTCATCGGCATCTGGGGGTCGCACATAAGTGCCCTGGAAATTGTCGAGGAATGCGGCTTCCAGGTCCTCCCAACAACTGATTGATCCTGTTGGCAAGCTGTTAAGCCAATGCCGAGCTGGTCCTTTAAGCTTGAGTGGGGGGTATTTGATGGCGTGGAAATCATCGCCGCGGGCCATGTGGATATGAAGGAGATAATCCTCGATCCATACCGCAGGATCTGTTGTGCCATCATATGATTCGATGTTTACGGGTTTAAAACCCTCGGGGATTTGATGATCCATTACTTCGTCTGTGAATCATAGTGGGTGTGCGGCGCCTCTGTACTGGGCTATATCACGACGTAGCTCCAATGAGCTTTGTCTACTATGTTCGGCCCTGCCGAATTTGTGGCTGGCGTGACGGTTACCGTCTCGAGCCGTGGGTCGCCCACGCGATCCGTAGATCGATCTTGTTTGCCTTGCCTTGTCCTCCAACATATCTCGTAAGTCCGGCGCATATTCCCGTGCCTTGGTACGGGGTGCGGCTTGAGTGGAGGGCCGAGAGGCCTCTCTGTCGCGGCCACGAGGTGGCCGGTCGGCCGCATCAAGTGCTTCCTCCTCTAATTGGGGTAGCAACCTCGCTTTGGGTAGCTCTTGGAGGGGCGTTTGAGTTTATGCTCTTCGGCCGCAAGGACTTCAGTCCATCTGTCGACTAGCAAATCTTGATCAGCTTTAAGCTATTGCTGTTTTTTCTTGAGGCTTCTTGCCGTGGCCATAAGCCTGCGTTGAAAACGCTCTTGCTCGACGGGATCCTCTGGCACGACGAATTCGTCGTCGTCGAGGCTTGCCTCGTCTTCGGAGGGAGGCATATAATTATTGTCCTCGACCTCTCTGTCTGCCGCTCTCTCATGAGGGCTGGTTTCTCCATCCTCCTGTGCTAAATATTGCTGGAGGGGGTTTTCTTCGGCACTTTCCGGAGTATTATTATCTCTCGTGCTGAAATCGCCGTATTTGTCTACTGTGTTCGGCCCCGCCGAATTTGTGGCCGGCTTGACGGTTACCGTCTCGAGCCGTGGGGCGCCCACGCGATCCGTAGATCGATCTTGTTTGCCTTGCCTTGTCCTCCAACATGTCTCGTAAGTCCGGCGCATATTCCCGTGCCTTGGTACGGGGTGCGGCTTGAGTGGAGGGCCGAGAGGCCTCTCCGTCGCGGCCACGAGGTGGCCGGTCGGCCGCATCAAGTGCTTCCTCCTCTAATCGGGGTAGCAACCTGCGCTTTGGGTAGCTCTTGGAGGGGCGTTCGAGTTTATGCTCTTCGGCCGCAAGGACTTCAGTCCATCTGTCGACTAGCAAATCTTGATCAGCTCTAAGCTGTTGCTGTTTTTTCTTAAGGCTTCTTGCCGTGGCCATAAGCCTGCGTTGAAAACGCTTTTGCTCGACGGGATCCTCTGGCACGACAAATTCGTCGTCGTCGAGGCTTGCCTCGTCTTCGGAAGGAGGCATATAATTATCGTCCTCGACCTCTCTGTCTGCCGCTCTCTCATGAGGGCTGGTTTCTCCATCCTCCTGTGCTAAATCTTGCTGGAGGGGGTTTTCTTCAGCACTCTCCGGAGTATTATTATCTCCCGTGCTGGAATCGCCGTATTTGTTTTGGCGGGATTTTGATCGGCACCACTGACGCCGACGCTTAGGTTGTTTCTTGGAGGGGTCATCCTCCGCTGTTCCATCGCCATCTCCTTCTTTTGGGGTGTCCACCATGTATATGTCATATGACGAGGTGGCTTTCCAGGGCCTGATAGGCGCTGGTTCTTCACCGTCTCCTTCATCGGCGTTCATACCGTCGATGTCTTCGGAGTCGAAGTCGAGCATGTCGGTTAAGTCGTCGACAGTGGCTACAAAGTGGATGGTGGGTGGGCTTTGAATTTCTTCATCGTCCGCATCCCAACCTTGCTGGTCGTAGTCCGGCCAGGGCTCTCCTGATAAAGAGAGAGACTTCAATGTCTTCAGAATATCGCCGAAAGGCGAGTGCTGAAAGATGTCCGCTGCAGTAAACTCCATGATCGGCGCCCAATCGGATTCGATCGGCAGGGGCGCGAAGGGTTTGGAGTCCGGAGAGGAGTCCGGCTCCTTGGAGTCACGAGTCTCGCAGAGTGCGGGGTTGGTGTTCGGCTCGATCGCCGTTGGGATCGCAGCCCCCGAGGCGGCGTCCAACCACCCATCCTCAATCGGCGCAGTTGGCTCCGAATTAAGGGTCGAAGCCGATGCGGGTGCGGGCTCCAGGGCACTGTTCGGTGGCAGAGCTAGATCATGCTCGTCGTGACAGTGCGGCGCGCTCGGCAGTGGCTCGAATCCGTCGAAGATCAAGTCCCCGCGGATGTCAGCCGTGTAGTTTAAGCTTCCAAATCTGACCTGACGGACAGGGGCATAGCTTTCGATCTGCTCCAGATGGCCAAGTGAATTGGCCCGCAGTGCGAAGCCGCCGAAGACGAAGATCTGTCCGGGGAGGAAGGTCTCACCCTGGACTGCATCACCATTGATGATCGTAGGAGCCATCAAGCCTGATGGCGACGACACAGAGGAACTCTCAATGAAAGCACCAATGTCGGTGTCAAAACCGGCGGATCTCGGGTAGGGGGTCCCGAACTGTGCTTCTAGGCCGGATGGTAATAGGAGGCAAGGGACACGAAGTTTTACCCAGGTTCGGGCCCTCTCGATGGAGGTAAAACCCTACGTCCTGCTTGATTAATATTGATGATATGGGTAGTACAAGAGTGGATCTACCACGAGATCAGAGAGGCTAAACCCTAGAAGCTAGCCTATGGTATGATTGTTGTTGTGTATGTTGTCCTACGGACTAAAACCCTCCGGTTTATATAGACACCGGATAGGGTTAGGGTTACATAGAGTCGGTTACAATGGTAGGAGATCTACATATCCGTATCGCCAAGCTTGCCTTCCACGCCAAGGAAAGTCCCTTTCGGACACGGGACGAAGTCTTCAATCTTGTATCTTCATAGTCCAGGAGTCCGGCTGAAGGTATAGCCCGGCCATCCGGACACCCCCTAATCCAGGACTCCCTTAGTGGCCGTTGACGAGGCTGGCCGCGGCAGTGGCATTTCGTACGGCGGTGGTGGTTCGATCCCCCCGATCCAATCGGGGGGGCGCAGAGGAGGGGACAGGGGAGGCGCCCGGAGGGAGTCGAGGCGACGGCAGTAGGGCGGCGCCGGCGACGGGCGCCGTTGTCGAGGTCGCGGGGCGGCGCGGGATTGGGGTGATCCCGATCCAGATCGAGGAGGAGTGGGCAATGTGGGGGGGGAGTGGGTGCGTGGGTAGGTTAGGTCACGGGGGGGTAGTGGGGTTAGGGATACTGGAGGTGGGAGGGCCAAACAGGCCAGGCGTGGGGTGGGCCGGCTGGCTGTCGGCCAGATGGGCCAAATGGCCCCAGGGGAGGGGGGGTTCCTTTTGTTTTCTTTCGTTCTCTTTTATTATTTTTATTTTCTATTTTAATTTTAATTCCACATTATTTTTACTTAGTAAAATATGACTATAGCTCCTAAAATAACGTTTCAAAATAATCCTCAGCCACAAAAGGTTTTAACCCAAAATAAAATAGTTTAGTGTTTTATAAAATACCAAAGGCATTGAAAAAATGTTTTTGCTACTGTTTAAATCTTTTTAGTGCATTTATTCATTATATAAAAATGTGGATTCTATATTCATCTATGCATTAACTGGCACAACCCGAACATTTTGTTTTTAATATTTGAAAACTTTTGATGTTTGCCCTTATTTCGAATTTGATTTTGAATCGGTTTCGAACTAACGCGAGATTAGCAATAGTACTCGAGGTGACGTGGCATCATTAGCATAGGTTTACTGTAGCTTGATTATCCGGGCGTCACAGACCAACACATCAAACCTTTCTCTAGATCAACTCTCACAGCCTCTTCGAATCGAACCTTGCTCATGATACCACTTGTTAGAATAAATCCGAGGCATGCCGTCGATCATCCGAGGACCAAGCAATCACACGAGCACGACACCGAGATTTGTTAACGAGGTTCACCGATATGACTACGTCCCCGGGGCCTGACTATGGGCACTCCTCCCCATGACACCGCTACAATACCGCACTCGGTCGCCCTGGACGCCGGCACATGCCGCCGGCTTCCCCTGCGTTCCGGTGCTATTATGTTGGCATAGGTTACATCGTGTGTCTACCCCCGCTATATATGAGAGGCGTAGGATACAAGTGTCGTATTAGGACACGACTCCACATCCTATGTAAACACAATACAACTCAAAATCCAACTGTAACCTACCTTGTACACTATATTCGACACAACTCTAACAGTACATTTTGAAGAGGGTGAGCATTTCCCTACTTTTCTCATAGTAGTATTGAATAACAGGTGGGATTCATATCTGAAAAACATCAAACTGCCACCGAATGGTGTCCATGTGTCATCATCTAATCCCCGAAGACAACGAAATTGGGTGACATGCAGGTCCAGTGCCACCAGCGCATCGATGTTACCCACCACCCTGCAGTCTGCCGCCGAGAACGCCTTCACCGTGCTCCACACCTTTGATAGCAGCGCCGGCCCGTGGAGTCTGGTTGCGGAGGAGGCGCCGTTGTCGCCGAGGTGGAGGAGGTCGGCGAGGATTTCTTGCGTGAGGTGGAACTGGAGCTTCCGGTTCCACCGGTGCCAGAGCGGGCCTTGGCGTCGGTCGTCAGAGTCGTCCGTGGGGAGGTCCAGCTCCAGGAGGTGGAATGCGATCGGGTCCATCGGGGATGACATGGAGTGACCCTTGAACGGCCAGTTCAGCGGCGGCATTGCGCGCATGAACCCGTCGCGCTCTACCAACGTCTGCATGTAACCATATTCGGGGTCGTCCTTCAGCGACGACGACGATGACGACGTAGACGCGACGGTGGGGAGTAATCTGCGGCGGTGGTGCTGGTCGACCACGTGCGCGTGCGAGCTCACATCCGACGCGTGGCTGTGAGTGCGGAGGGAGACGATGGTGGTGCCGCCTTTCCAATCGTTGTCTCAGCTGGTGGCTTCTTGACCCGCGTCGCGAAGCGCTCGCACCCGTCCGATAGTCTCTTGCACCGGACGGCCTACAGCGATAGCAGAGCTGCTCTAGTCGACGTGGTTGGAATTGGATCCTGAAGATATAGCTTCACTTAGCAGTCATAATGACTGTTCATGTCCGTAAGACACTTGTCAAACGTTAAGCATCTAACAAGAGCTAAAATAGTGTTCTACACGTAGAAATCACACTGTGAATTAATTTAACAAAATAGCAACCTTATAAATGGCAGTGCACCCACAAGATTGCTAGAAAATGATGCATATTCAAAAATATATAGAGGTAAAAGGCAAGGGAAGAAGTATCACCTTAGCTGTGCTAATACTATCATCCAGTTTTAATGATCTGCACTGAGATGTATCAGTTATCTCCACAAGCTTCCAAACCTTTGACTTATCCATTGACTCGTCAGCTATTCCAAGTTTTACATGAACCAAGCTTCTCTTGTCCCCATTCTGTCAATAAAAGTACAGAGTAAGATCAAGTTAGTTGGGATCGCAATATAAATTGTTTTAATATTGAACTGGTTTTAATATTGAACCAATACTCTAATACAATGGGTTGCTCTAATAATACGCAACCATGTATGCATATGATTAAAGCACATGAGAGAAACATACCTCCATTGTCTTCCGCTTAGAGACGGTTACACTAAAACAATATACTCTCTAATAGAAACCTTCTCGCTTTTGTAACGTATCTCATTCTTATATTACGTCAACAATATAATGGACATGTGAGAAAGGGAATCAATAGAAAATACACTAAAACAAGGAGGTTACTCATACAATCGAAACTGAAGTACATCTACTCGATGATGCTTGATTTGGGACAAAGCTTTTGCTCCCCCAAATACTTCCATTGAGCCTCAACTTCATCTAATCAATACCAAAGCCTGCTCCAGTCTTAATGTTATGGCCACCGCCGTGGAAAAATTGGTCAATCAAGTGTTAAGAAATAACAATCATTATTTATTAATATCACAATGATTTATACAAACTTGAATACAAGTGGAGCTACACAAACCCAGCACAAGGTGGACTAATTTTAGGTACTGCTACGCCTACGTTCCCTGGTAGCATTTTGGTCCTCCATACTCCATTCTCAGTGAAATGAAGAGGCATCGAAATGTGAAGAGACACATAAAAAATAAGAGCTACCAGCAATATGGTAATGTTGCATTGCAAGAGGACACAACCGAGCATTAAAAGAAAAGAGTGAACACAACCCTAAAATCGTTCTGCACTTGCATGAAAATTTGAGGTATCACCAAGAAGATCTTTCATGTTCAAAAACATGAATAAAGCCAAATATGAGGAAATGAAAATCACTAAAATGATAATAATGAATTCTTTTGCCTGAAATTCCCCTTAAAACTATTAAAAACTCACAAAGTGTATATACATGCAGTGAAGGAATTTACATCCTGGAAAACCAAGAACTAAATAATAGTACTGGGTAACCTTGTGATGCTTTTACATAGAAGACCATAAGAGGATTTAGAATGGTTACTTCTTTTTCATCATAGCTTCTAAAAAAAGTATAAGAAAGAGTTAAACCAGAGAAACGCACTGGATTTTTTTGGGTCAATTTTCAGAAATTGACCAGTACGTGGAAAAAAATATTAATGGCATGAATCAAGAGGCCATCAAAACTGTGAAGTATTCAATGCCACTATCATAAAAGAAATTACATTAAATAGTACTCCTTGTGTAAAAAAATATAAGACCTTTTAGATCAGTGATCTAAAAGGTCTTATATTTCTTTACACAAGGAGTACATTAGAAAAAAAAAGTAGTTGAAGCACTCCATTTTCCGGATGATCTTTCCTGCATTCTTGCAGTAATACATCATGAACAGTGACTGTAGATTTCAATAAAAAAGGAGAGAAAGAGTAAATGTGAATGATAATGTATAAGAACGTCATGTAGTACTTACATTTTCCGTAAACATGTTTTAAGATTGTACAGTCAACCATGCCAACGACATTGCAACATGATCTGATGTCTCCTCTCACCTACTAAATTCAGCAAGCATAAGTATCTGTATTGGTGCTGTTAGTATGCATGACATGGCATGTTTATTGCCCGTATGGACAAACAGCAGAGACCATGCTGGAAACTGATGTGGAGACATTCTACAAGAACCTGGTGACATTTTATTGTTCAAGATCAAATCCTCCTCAACCGATTTGTTAACGTGATTAAAAATGCCAGTCTGCACTATGCATCAACATTATGACATTACCGAACATGTGATGGATGCCTAGAAGGACAAGGATTGAGGAAAAACATGAGATGGAATATGGTATTTGCCTATTGCTTAAAACTATCCTAGCAATTTCAGAAAACAGATCGTGAGCATCTTGTACAATCTAAAATGATCAATTAAAATACAAGAAAAAATTACTGACCTTTTAGGTAGGCCAGCGGCTGCTCGCTGTTGTAGGCCAGCAGCTCCCGTCTAGGATTCCAATGGGAAGCAAGGAATTGGGAGAGGAAAGGAACACATGGATGGGAAGCCTCCTCCACCGGCGGTTGAGGTGGCCTCAGATCGCCCCCTGGACGAACTCCAGTGTTCACCGTCGGGCTCCCAGCCACTGCCTCGTCGACTTTCACGTCCCTCCCTTTGATCCCATTCACCAAGGAGGCAGCGCCGTCCTCCATCACAACGAACGAGTCCACACCGAGATCCCAACTGGATCGTGGTCGCGCCTCTCACCCCATCAACGACCAACATACAGGATGGGGGAGGGTCTATGTGTGACGCGGGCGCCGTCACCATGGACGGGGGAAGGAGGAGGCGGCAAATACACGGCCATCGGTACAGAGATAGGGGAGACACGCGGAAGGGCCAGATGGGAAACAGAACACTCTGGATCGCGAGCGTGGTCGCAAGGGGATCGGTGGAGGCGGGATCGGCGGCGGCGGCAGCGAACGGAGATAGGGATCTGAGGGATGCTTTGTACGGAGATAGCACGATGGCAGTGGGGAAGAATGTCCTCTAGCGGGGTTCTCGCTCGCCTTTGTTCTTTTTTGCCTCCTTTTTTCCCCACCAGAAGCATGGGACCACAAGAGGTCTGAGAAGATGTGCTAAACAAGGTTTCTATCGTCTTTCCTGTTGCGTTTTATTGTATTAAAAATAATAGAAAAAACCTTAGTTCGTTTCAATAGATCTTATCGGATGGCACCGAAGTCAGACGCACGCTCGGAAACGGTTCGCAAATGAGATTGCTCCATTCATAAGTTCATACATTGCACCTTAGTATAGACATCATCGTGCGTTCAAAATACGGAAGACACTTAAAAGTAGAGATGTTGTCACGAGCAGACTCTTACTACACATACTTCAATGCTAATTGAACACAAGAACTCGATTTTGCTTGCACACAATAGTAGGCAACGGATCCCTGCTTAATCATCAGCCCAGCATCTCATGTCCCGTTTCATCATTTTTTTTTGCTTTCTTCCTTTGCCTCCCTTCCTCTCCCTTTGCCTCTATTGGTGCCACGAAATATCTGATGTAGCCCTTCTCTGCAATTTGGAACTCGACCATCAAAGGTCGCGTGGTGGAGAGACCGAACTTCACTTGATAAAACAGGGTAGACACCTTGGCGCAGGACTTCATGTAGCTCGGGTTCAAGATCATTGAAACTGGCCCTCGCATATGTGTAAGGGTAACACTATCTTTTTCTGGCTGCATTGATACAAACATGACCCATTAACTAGTGCAGATACGCATAGACGGATCTATTCTTCAGTAGTTTCTTAAAATACTAGTTGAATGGCACAAGATACTAAAGATGTTACTCCATATGATAGAACCAATTGAAATTTATAGAATAAACAGGTGTTAATTTGCACTGCAGAGTAGTTAACCACGTCACCAAGATTTTACAGTTAAAGGAGAAAATAATAAGCTAACTAAAAAACAAACATCTAATTCAACCCCATTTACCAATACCAATGTAATCAACCAAATGAAGAGCCATGTTCCGCTTTATGAAATATATGTAGCTTCTGCTCTAGACAAATTAACTTGCAAGTTATGCAGACTAAACATACTCCAAACACAGAAACCAACATTAACAAACAAAGTGAATTAGCAACTCAACACAATATAGTACAAACAAAGTGAATTAGCAACTCAACACAGTATAGTGAGACAACGAAATTCTAAGGCACTATGTATGCATGTTCGGCTACTCTGGTGCCTATAACCTAGGTGAGGAACCAAGAATGCACACTTGCTAAGAATCTACAACACATCACTGATATGGTTGTTCACTGCATTTCATGTTACAGTCACATACAGATATTCAGAGGAGGAGGATATCCATTCCAATTTGAGGGGCTAAGAGGGTCAAACTATTAAGTACATTGTCAGTTTTGTTCGGCACATGGGAAATGTTCACGCACCCACTTTTTCCTTTAGTAAAGAAGCTGATGACCTCCTCATCCACCGTGATGACAACTACAGCAGGAGATGGAAATGGTTCAAGGTACATAACTAGAATCCTCCATGCGCAACAGTAACAGTTAGCCTTATAAATCACCAGGTAAATCTATGTACCATCGTCGTCGATGACGCTGAGGGTCTTGCAGTTCCGCATAAAATCCTTAGAGGGCATGCAGAAAATGGCCTGGTACTCCGACTCCATATCATGCCCATCCGAGCTTTTGAAGCGTTGGCTTCTGGCGTCCACAAGCTCCAAACACATATACGTAGTTCTAGTCTTGTCTGTTCATTTCCACAAACACAAAATCAGCACAGGGTCAGGGCGAAGAGCAGCTATCGCAAAAGACGTGCGGGCACTTACCGGGCGACTCGAATGTTATGGTAATGTCTTCGAAGTTTTCGTCGGTGACCTTGATGGTGATGATGTCACCATCGTTGGAGGCGCGGAGGAGATTGACCATGTCGGCGATTGCGATGCCCATGGAGCGGTCTTCGTCGCAGCGGTAGGACTTGAAGACCTCGGAGGGGAAGAAGAGCGAGAGGAAGACGACGTGTTCGGTGTCCAGGGCCTGGAGCGAGAAGCCCTTGCTGGAGCAGTCGACGTTGGCCACATTGACCAGGTCGAGGATCGCCTCCAGGACATCCTCAAAGATGCTTCCCTTCGCCATCCGCAGCTCCAACATGGTGGCTTGGACGGCCCGGCGGCGGCGTAGGAGAAGATGGGAGGGAGAAGATGGCGGCGTTGGGAAGAGGGGCGGGAGAGGACGGGAAACCCTAGATCTGGACGGGTGCGGGATGGAGAGCGGTTGGGAGGGGCCGGAGGAAGGGGAAACGAATATTAATAGGGAGCCATAGGCTCGCGGCGGCGGCGTTGGCAAAAAAATTTGGGCCTTCTTATCAAGGACGAAGAATTAAACATAGACTAATTACAAAACTAATTACATAAATGAAAGGGAAATCGCGAGACGAATCTATTAAGCCTAATTAATCCGTCATTAAAGATTGTTTACTGTAGCACAACGTTGTCTAATCATGACATAATTAGGCTCATAGTGGGTGTAACTTAGCTAATAACATAACACATCCCGAGACAAGTTTGCTTATGTGGCACCTAGTTAATGAGGAGAGAAGTGTTTGAAGTAACATATTATGTTACCATCACATAGCGCTTCCCAAGAAATGTTGAGTCTATAAGCTAATAAATGCAACCATATATGATACTATTTCTATGACACTTTGCACTATGAAAGTAGTAACATAGACTAGTGTCATATGTATGACACTAGTCTAAGTTACTCCTCACTATGACCAGCCTTAGATTCGTCTTGAAAAATTAGGTAGGGGTTATGTAATGGGTTTTGTTATTAATCCATATTTAATACTCCTAATCAGCGTCCGAAGATTGATGTGACAGGTAGTTGGAAAAAAATTTGGAAACTAAACAGAGCCTAAGGATCTGGACGGGTGCGGGAGGGAGAGCGGCGGAGCGGATTGGGGTTGGGGCGTGGGATCTGTTGATGATACCCACGTGTCATGGAGCGATAAGTAGGCGCGATGGTCTCTGGGGCGTGGGATCTGTTGATGACATTTGGAATGTGTTTGACACCGCACCTCGTGTTTACCCGCTCACCTGTACCCAGCCAATCCACCGCTCTCCCGATATCATGTCGCGCATTTCCCCTCCTCACGCACCACTTCCTCCTTCTGTGAGCCCCGGCAGCCGTCCGCGCACACCCGCGGTGATCTTCCCCAGCGAGGTGTGCCTGTCACGACCCGTCCCGTGACCGCCAGAGGTGCTGTGAGGAACCGACCAAGTTAATCCCATTTAATCGAGTCATCACCACTAATCAACCCAATTAAAAAGGAATAACCCCAATAGTCCTTGAGATGTGTCATGAGCTATGCCCAGGATTTAAACACACCTCACTAAGCACAATAATAAATAACCAATAACAAATCTAAACACCATTCATCACTTTACATAAATAGATTCAAGTTGATTTACAACAAATTCAGAGTATTTACAGCGAAAGGTTTTAGCATGGCACTCACGATCACCCAAACGGAAGGTTGACACTATATGAAGATAGTGTCTTCCTCCAGGCTTAGACCTTCACTCCCGTCCATGGAAAAGCTGCTGGTCACCTGCAAACAACTTAACGGCAGCACCGTGAGTACAAAAGGTACTCCGCAGGACTTATCCAACATATGGGTATACACTTGCCCGACTCTCAAGGAGTATGCATTTGGTTTAGTAGCAAGGAAGGGTAATAGGTAAACAAGTTGCATAAAAAGCACCTAGTAAAGTTTACGGTGATATAAACAAATAAAGACCTAGCAGTCTATGCTCTAAGCCAAACATCAAGCAAGTACATGAAGTAAGGTGATCAAGTATATGAGCTCAGTCTTCCATGAACTCCCAACGGTAACTCTACTTTGAGACTCTAAACTCAAGAGCGTGCTCCGTGACCTGGAGCGAGGCTATTGCAATAGATTATAACCGTACAGGGGTGTACAACTGTACCCACACGGAAGGCAAGACCAACAACCATATCCCTGTACACAAGATAAGTGTTAATTCATGCCCCCAACCTTTCACATACCCGCGCCCCACTATGAACGAACGGCCGGAAGTGCATAGGTGCACCGGACGCAGCCTGATCACACCTCATCACACCCCGCGTTCGAATTTCGGTTAAGGAACGGTACGACTTATGCTACTTGGCTTACCTACCCATAATCAGCATGTGGTTTGTACGAAAAAGTGCTCAAGAGCCCAGCTACAAAGATAGGTCCTCAATCAACTCAAGCAAGTCTAAATCAAGTGAGCTCCAATCTCAAATGACCCTAGCACACTTGCTCAAGTCTCGAATCATGATTATCATGGCTCAAATTTTAAACCAAACATAGCTATCCAAGTATTATTAGATCAAGCATAACTATAGATCGCGAGGGGTGGTGATCTTGCCACTTCTCGACTTCTACCGAAGCTAAGCATGGATAAGCAATTATAAACATGACACCTAACAAGCATACTCACCTAAAGGAGGTTATTCTAGATCAAAGAAGGATAATGCATAAAGATAGGAGCTAAGCAAACATATACACTAATATTGACTTATGCACATACAAGACACATATACACATTTGATCCAAATCAAGGCTCAAAGAATGCTTAGGTGCCTGCCTTGGGTGCCAACCGAGGCATCATTGGCGATGGGGGGCTTGTTGGGACTCGCCGACCTCTTGCTCCAGCGCTTCGGTCTCTACACGAAATGCAATGATACAAAATAAATAAACATACCATGAATGAGTGCAATGACATGAGAAAAGATATACTCAAATATGATCTAACAAAAATTGGTTTCATGATTTTTGGACTAAAAGAGAATTAACTATGCAATTAACAATATTAAAACTCTTATAATTAATTCAGAAAATTAATTAATTATTTTGTGAGAAAACTCATTTTTAACAGGTTCTTTACATCATTAGAAAACCAACAAAATTTGTTTTCACATTTTTCTAAGCTATATGCAATTTGATATGAATTTTACAAAATGATACATGGGCTATGAATAGTAATTGCGGACCGTCCGTGGTCAACTGACGGACTGTCCGTGGTGAGCTGACGGACTGTTCGAACCTCATGTACGGACTGTCCGCGGGACCCCGAAAATCCAAAATCGCCTCTGGATGATTTGGTCTTGATTACGGACAGTCCGTCCGGGACTCTCGGACTGTCCGCGGATGAGGCGTGGCTCGCCGTCGAGCTCGGCGGCGGCGACTCCGACCATGTTTTTGGATGGAGTTTGTTTCTATGGGTTGCTAGAAGTGTATAGAGGTGATTCCAAGTGATAGATTTGAGAGAAAACAAGTTTTGGAAGCTCGAACCCATCAATGTGATTGGGAACCCTAGGTTTCCATAGATGGGGCTAGGGAGCTCGATTGATGGCAAAGGAAGAGAGGGAGCGGTGAGGAAAGCTCACCGACTATGAGTAGAGCACGATCTTGATGCCGCTTGTTGACGTAGGGCAGCGTACTCCCTCCGGTCCTTTTTACTCCGCACATTGGATTTGCCGAAAGTCAAACTTTGCTAAGTTTGACCAAATTTATGTTAGAAATTATTAGCATCTATAATATATAATAAATATAATATGAAAATACATTCCAAGATGAATCTAATGATATTGGTGTTGTTATGTGAATGTCTATAATTTTTTATATAAACTTGGTCAAAGTTGGATGAGATTGACTTCGGACAAACCTAATATGCAGAGTAAAAAGGACCGGAGGGAGTAGAAGTAGATCGGGTTGGGTTCATCCTTGAGAGCTTGAGGAAGAAGAAGAGGAAAAGCTTGGGCTTGACCTTTCCCATGGTTCCCAGCGAGGAGGTGGTGGTGGATAAGCTTGCCGGCGACGTCCTCCGGCGATCTCCGGTGAGGTTGGTAGTGGATTTGGTGGGGGGAGGAGTTTGCTCCCTCCATGGCTCCATGGGGAAGAGAGGAGGAGAAGGGAGGCAGTGAGGGAGAGAATGAGAGTGAGGGAAAGTGAGTGAGACGTACGGGTGAGCGGATAAGCTTCTGGGTGGCTTTTGATGCGGTCTGACGAGCTCGGGCGGACTGTCCGTGCCCTACGGACGGACTGTCCGTGGCTATGGATTTTTGGTTCGTGACAACTATCCCCCCTTAAGGAATCTCATCCCCGAGATTCAAGTAAGGGCGGAAAAGGAAAAAAATGAGGAGATGATAGGAATGGCGATGAAGCAACAAAGAGATAGGGTTTTCTCGATAAAGAACAAGATAGATTAGAGAAACTCATACTTAATAAGTGCAAGATAGATTTGGAAACTTTTTTACTTGATAGAGTTATAGCACCAACAACATATGGACATCTTGACAAGAAATTGGTTCTTATGAGCTTGTAGAGATCTTTTGGTAGGAAGAAGAAAGGAAGAAGAAAAGAAAGAATCATCATAGTCATAGAGTTTAGAATCCAAACATTGCCATAACCTTCATCCAAGAAATCAAGATAACACTTCAAGAAGATAAGGAAACAAGCTTTTGATCAAGATATAGATGCAGTTGGCTAGATTGGATGAAGGTAGCTTGGCTTAGCAATTCGACGGGGACGTCGAATTCCAAGGGTGGGTGAGTTGTAACAGACCAACCCCAGTGGGCCGGGCCAGAAGCTGGTTACTGTAGCGCGACTACTCTAGCTGCGCTGAAAACACTGTAGCGCGAGTGGGAGTGGGATTTAGTCCCACATCGCTAGCCCGAGGTGAGCCAGACCAAGCTAAATAGCTGGTCCTAGGAGGCCTGTTAACCTAGATCGATCTTTTTTTACGTGAAGCGAGGACGAAAGCGTAAGAGGTGAACTGGTAGGTGTGGTCCATTCAACGTGTAGACTGGGTCTTAGTCGTCATCCTGGGTCGAGTCGTTACAGGTGAAGACCGGGACGTGAGGTAGATGGCCGGATACTCCCGGTAGATGCTCTCGTGGCTGCCGGTGAGGATGCCGAGACGTGAGATGTTGCCACCGCCGCGGACGAGCGGGAAGGGGAACGCCCCAATCCGTTTCAATTGTTCGATATATTTGTGTTCTGATTAGCTGGCTTATATGCCTTCTCTCCCTCTAACCTTACAGGTGGGTCCTTCTGTCCATACATCGAGTCCACGGGTGTTACAGTGACGTGGCCCCGCCGTCATCCACCTGCGTTGCCGCCGCGGCCTTCTGTCCACCAATGCCACCCCTTTCTCTCTGATTGCGCGGGTGGCCAGATCCGAGCTTTGGCTGCTCCATGCCTCCACCGCGGCAGCAACAATGCCTCGGCTGCCCAATCCATTTCAATTGTTCGATGTCTTTGTGTTCTAGTTAGCTGGCTTATATGCCTTCTCAGCCCCTAACCTTACAGGTGGGCCCTTCTGTCTTGATGGCAGGAAAATGACGGGCGTGAAACACGCGTCAACGTCATTGATACAGAGTTAATAATTTAAATGCGTAGATGCATACAATAAAAATAGGATCAAGCATTGCAGGTACAATATTTCCAGAGCTCTTACATTTACATAAAAGATCTGTTAATTACATCTCCAAAGAGAAAAACCCCTGATTAAGAATTCCAACTATCCTATTACATAGAATTGCAACACATGACTACTACAAAATGATAAAGAAAAATCGCTCCGCCTCGCTGTCGTTGACGCCGGTGTGCTCGGGGGAGCATTCTTGATCTCCTTCAATTTATCATGTGTCTTGTTCATTTATATTTTACCCTTGTACTATTATGAGTAGTACGTAGAGTACGAGTGCAATGTGTGCTCTTTGCATCAGACACCTAATTTGTGTAGGCGACTTAACCAACATATGCTAGTACGACCATGCGGCTATCATTTTAACGAGTGATGAGTCGACTAGCAGAGTATCCACTTAATACATGCTTGTTACATCTTTTATTGATGCATATATGACCATGCATGAGATGATGGGGCATATGATTTAGTTCATGTTGGGTCTACGCATGAAAATTTAATATAAGGAGGGGTCATCATATCAGAACCATCCCATTTTAATTTTGATTGGTATGTTTGATGACAACATCTACTAAGCAAATTAGTCTGTTTTGGTCAGGACTAAAGCGAGCTAGATGCAATACCCTTTATTTTTTTATGGGTTACATGCATATACTCTAACCATCAGTGGACATTATATGCGTGTTGCATAGAGTCTGTACGCTCTAGATTTCATATTTTAGATATGTAGGATTATATTTTTAACTTAACCTACATGCATTCATTTTATTTTATGGGCATGTTATATTTTAGTGCAAAATAAGACAACTAACACTTTTATCATCTCATGTTTACCCGTTAGATTTCACTTAGCATATTCTATATGCATTAGAGCATGCTCATTTCATCATCTATATGACAGATGTATATGTCATTTGTACCTTCATGTTTGTATTACTACTGACGTGGCATAGCATGTATGTTCGTAGTGTAACCAACAAGAGGTCTCAAATATAATTTAGCAAGCATCCGATTTATACATTTTCATGCACTAGGTATGGAGGTACATGCACAATTTACATTGTTTTGTTTTGTGCAACTCAAACATGCCACAAATGAAGAGTGCATCTTTTTTGTGGGCACATATTTATTTTATGATTTTATGTAGATGGTCATTTAGGGTTTGTGTATGTTTCATATTTGTTTTCCCCTAGCTTTACCTTTGCGTCGCTCTCATTTATGATGGAAGGGAAAATATGACCTCCTTAGTTTGGGTCGCCATGATCAACCAAGAAGTGAAATTTATCATCTTTGACATAATCACACTTTGGCTCGTATCACGATGATCAACCAAGGCAAAAATGACAAGATGAAATTATATGTTGTATGCTCCTTGACTTGTATCATGATCCATCAAGGAGTATTTTTGTTGCTCTTAAAACATATTCGCACTTTGGCTTGTATCATGATGATCAGCCAAGGCAAATGTCAAGACGGGGCTATATGGAGAATGCTCCTTGGTTTGTATCACAATGATCAACCAAGGACAAATTTTCTTCTCTTAAATATAAGTGCTCTTTGGCTCGTATCACGATGATCAGCCAAGGCAAAATATCAAGATGAAGATATATGGAGAATACTCCTTGGCTTGTATCACAATGACCAACCAAGGGCAAATTTTCCTCTCCTAAACATATTCACACTTTGGCTTGTATCATGATGATCAGTCAAGGAAAAATGTCGAGATGAAAATATGTGAGATATGTTCCTTGGTTCGTATCGCGATGATCAACCAAGGATAAATTTTCCTTTCCTGAACATAATTGCACTTTGGCTCGTATCGCGATGATCAGCCAAGTCAAGATGTCAAGATGAGGACACATGGGCATGCTCCTTGGTTTGTATCACAATGACCAACCAAGGAGAAAGATGAACATGATGAGAGATATAGGGAGGAGCAAGAAGATTAGAGGAGGATCGTGATTCCCACCTTGTCTACCTTTCTCAGGCTCCTGACCGGACAACGGCCTTGCAGCAACAGCAGCATATATGTGGATGAGAGCAGCGGCGGCAGCACAACAGCACTAGCGGCAGCACAGCCGAGTGATTAGGAAATGAGATGAGCAGGCAGTGTGCATGTGTGATTGAGAGTAGCAGCAGCGTAGCAGCAGCAGCCTTGGAGGATCGAACCGGCCGCAGACTAGCCCCTCTGGGGGTATTTATAGAAGGGAGCAGTGCAGGGGTTCGCCTGGGGGCACGCCCACGTTTCTGGAGATCGTGGTGATCGTGGGAGCGGACTGCTCCTTTTCTTCAGTTTATTTTCTTAATCACTATTGACCCAAATCGTAAGAGCGCTCGTGGGATCGTGGAGCGGCTAGCTCCTTTCTTTTTTCCCTTTCTTTAGTTAACTCCCCTTTGACCATGCTTTGAACCGGCAAGCTAGTGCTGATGACCTTTGGATATTTGAATGGACGTGTGGGCCTTGGTGTCACTATTCATATGCATGCACTAACTGACTTGTGAGAACTACATGCACGCATATGTGGCCATATTTTTTAATGGGCTAAACTTGATTAACTACTAACGACGCATTAAGGCTTATAGTGAGGGTGTGCGCGTTTAATTATTTTCTCGGCAATTCGAAGTCTAATGTCATATAAGATATGAGATGAGCATGTTCACCGAATATTTTCTAACCAAATACATATGGGTCGATACCCCATTAGAAATGCCATTTATTTATTTATATACCGCGTGTATATTTTGTTAATGCGATATATATTTATGCATTGCAGTGATATTTTACATCATCGACGTGAAAAAACCGACATTTAGAATATGATCGATATTTTGGTAATATTAGTGCCATTGTGACCATTTTTTAAGTTTGCATCGGCCAACTGTCGCCACTGGTAACGTGCATGCGTGCTAATTATAATTTCACGAGTAAATGAATTTTGCAGCTATAAGTGACACTTTGTTTATTTATTTATTTATTATGACCGCTATTTCATTCCGAGCTACCCAAAATTCATCATAATCATTTCCTCGGTCTATTCGGGAATTCGTCATTTTTTATATAATTTTCCTTTATCATATTTTAATAATAGATGTCATTCTGTATTTTCTTGGGCGAAATTCCGTGTCGACATGTCCATACACCGAGTCCACGGGTGTTACAGTGCCGCGGCCCCGCCGTCATCCACCTGCGTTGCCGCCGCGGCCTTCTGTCCACCAACGCCACCCCTTTCTCTCTGATTGCGCGGGTGGCCAGATCCGAGCTTTGGCTGCTCCATGCCTCCATCGCGGCAGCAGCAATGCCTCGCCCGGGGTGTGGCCGCGGGGACAAGAGCGGCGACGGAGGTGGGCAGGTGCGTGGCCACCGGCACCCGGCATGCGTGACTAGCGTGAGGTCAGGAAGCAGCGGCGGCAGGCCAGGGTTGGGACGAGCAGTTCAGGGGCGCGGGCCACGGCACCCGGCCTGCCTCCTATGCTGGTCTGCAGCGCGCGGCGCACTGGGGCGCGAGGGCCATCGCGGCGTCCTCGACATCCTCGCGGCTGAGTGCTGACGTGGTCCGACGCGTGCCGTGGTGTGGACGGCCGCGCCCCTCGAGGCCCGACGCGACGCGCGACTACGGCGGCTGTCCGGCACGGGCCGGGGTTGCGACGGCCGCCGCGCACGCTCTTCAGCTTCAAGGACAAAACTCCCCATATGTCGAGCCCGTCTCCGCGGCCGCTCATCTACTGATTCCGCGTCCCCACGTACTGGTGAACGCTCCCTATTTTCCACTTTGCAATGTCGTAACATGTCATGTGTTGGATGATTCTATCAACGCTTGCATGCTTCGCGTAGTTACTGGTATCTGATGCAAGACATCCCGTCACTGCTACAGTATTTGAAGTACAGCAAGGTCAAGTATAATGGGCTAATGGCATCATATACCATTCCATTAATTGAGTAAATTATTGAATTAAGTGAGAATAATAAAATTGAGATGGCAGCTTCTCTCTTGCTTGATAAATTGTTTCTCTTCAGGAATTTGCAAACAATCTTTTCAATAGAATGGGTGGCTAAATAGAATGACGGCATAGACTGAAATTATTGAGTGAAAGCTGTCAAATGTGTGTTCTCTTTCATTTTATTTATGAAATCTGTCATACTATCTGCATCTAATCTGTCATACTACCTTCATAGACTGAATTACATTACTTTGTCAGATGAGAGCTGATGGGGTGGCTCCTATTTCATACCAGGAAAGTAGCAGCACCCTTCAGATCAGCTTACTATCTCCTCAAGACCATGTCATGACTTAGGGATTTGTGCTGCAATAATTATTACCTTGTGCAAGGAGGAAGTTGACATTGATTCAGTTACCGCATCCTATAGACGGTCAGTTTCTATTCTTCTGAGTTCTGCCGCTCCTATTTATATTTATGAACCATCCAGTTATTAATTGAAATAAATTATCTTCGTGGGAATACCCTTTTGCTACATCCCTTATCCTTCTATGATCCTCCCTATTTTGCTGCCATATGGGCTTTTAGAGATTTGATCATAGATTTCATTCTCCATGTGGCATGTATCCTTATTGAAGTTGCACATTTAAAGATACGCAGCACCAACATTTTTAGACACGACTGTTGAAAAACCAACTTGTCAAAAAATTCTTTAGCAGATTGAATATCAAGACTAAGGTCATCAGCACTCTCATAATTTCAGTTTGAACATATTGGAAAGTTTGCATGTTTCCAGAACAATACAAGCATCTAAGAAACACTGCTGTTATTTAGTAGGTATAAGCTACAACCTGTACATTGTTCCTAATTTTATTGCAATATGTAATGCTTTTTTATTCTTTTGTCAGAATATTTTGAATCATTAGGCAATGAGGGAATCTGAGCTCCCAACCCATGCTCGTGTTGCCAAGGTATGTGGACACAAATCAATCCCGACTGGTTACTTTGTTCCTTGTTATCTGATGTGTCACTTTCTTGCAATTTCAAGCGTGTTCATATTGTTTTCTTATAGAACAAATGCTCCTTGTTGAGTTGCAGTGGAAGCCATCTAGAAAAGAATGCTCTTACTAATGAAGGTCAATTTTGAGTGCTTCACTTCTAGGTCTTGGATTGTTCTTGATAGCATATGTTGTATCAAATTTTTTTGTAGCTATATATGATCCCTCACCGATTAGTATTTCACATTCATTTTCAACATTACTTGCACATCGGTGCATCCTAATGAGGAGGGAGATGTATTTTCATCATTTTTTCCTCCTCATCATATATTCATAAGAAAGGGACCACCTACCTAACAATAGCAAGTGAGGATCGGTGATGGCGGCTTGACTCAGTTAGATATTGCTTTATTCATTTTATGGTTTGTTCTCTATATGAATTAGTATTTTTCATGGGTTTGCAGCAATGCTTATCCTCTTAACATGGTGGACATTAATTGTTTTTTATAACACAGGTAATTTTTTATCCACTGAACATATGGAATTAACTAAAAGTTCAGATGAAACTTGTACTCTACAGGTGAAAGAGTGACAACATTTGTACATTTCTGGAACTGAAAGGATACATACGACCTGTTGTTTTCCGGTAGGTATGTACAATGGACACCTTGCAAATTTAGAATGCTTAAAGAATGGACACCTACAGGAAAACATTTGTAAACATTGGGATGTTCTGTATTATATAATTTTGGATTCTCTATAAATGTTTTTCTGGAAAGGGCTGGTTTGAAGATTATTCTGACTAACGACACTAGCCGCACCTGGAAAAACATTGCTTGATAGAGTTGAATTCTATGAATCCGATCTTCTTTCTTACTGTAGAGACAACAAGATAGAGCTTGATCGCATTGTTGGATGCATACCACAGGTGCAGGCAATTGTCCCCCTTTGGTGAAATAAAATGAAAGAAAAAAATGCTACTCAATTACATGTCTTTGTTTCAGATTCTTAACCCTAATCCAGAGGCAATGTCAAAGATTGTAACTGAAAATTCAAATGAGAAATTTTTGTACTCATTGAGTAACTACTGTGCACTTTAGGTTAGTTTAAGGGTGTCTTACATATATTCTTCACTCAATCAAAATGCAGTCGCATTCATGAAACTTAAAATCAAGCCCCATTTAATTAAATTGTTTTTTCTTCAAATTTTTCTTGATCTGGAGTTAAGGATCTGTACTAAATCTATTTATGCATTGTATTTCATGTAGCTTTGTGTGCTCGTTTAAACAATTGTTGTTGAAACACCAATTAAATAAGTGAATGTACTTATAAAACTTTTGTTTTATTGAATCTTCTATCAGGGTTGCAGTTAGCATTATTTTTTCAGCATCATTACCAATCAATTGCCTTGTTGCAGGCTGCTGACACAGATATTTCAGCCTTAGTTGAAATTGAGAAAAATAGCAGACATCGCTTTGAGTTCTTCATGGATCTTGTTGGGGATCAGCCTATCTGTGCTTGCACTGCCTGGGCATGTATGAAATCAGGTGGCCGCATTTCACATGCTTTGTCTGTGTATAGTTGTCAACTTCGCCATCCCAACCAGGTTCGTTTCTGTTCTGTATTGATTTCTAAAAGTTGTAATATGACAACAGAAATATTTGAGTTTCTTAAAGATGGATTTCATGAAGTCAGCAATACCCTCGATTTATCCTTTGATGATGACTCTGTTGCTGTCGAACAAGTTCCCTTCCTAGCAACCTAGCTAGTTTTTTGAAAGAGAATAAGTCCAATTCCTGTGAGCCACCAGCTAGATGTCTAAACTTTTAAACTTCTTGCTGGATTTATGAAGAGCTACCACCACATTCCTCTAACTCCTGATGTAAGACTTGTCAATATTATCTTCGAACTCTACTGATTATATGCCTATGCTTCTGACCTATAATTCACATGATGCTATTTTTTCTCCTGGTTCCTAGAATGTTGTTGTGTTCGCTTCTCGTGATGTGGCAATAGAAAATGCTCTTCAATTGTTCTCACCGGCGCTCGCAATTGTTGATGAACATTTGACCAGACACTTGCCCAAGCAATGGTTAACATCTTTAGCAATTGAGGTAACTTGCTTTTGTTCTATATCTTTGTTTATGATCAAGGATCTGGTTGTTCGCCAACACTCACTTTTTTTTTTGGAAACTTCAGGCTAGAACAGATTGTAACCATGCTGAAGGTACAGTTACTGTGATTGAGGCACCACGCCAGTCAGATTTACTGATTGAGTTGATCTGGAAGCTAAAGCCTCAAGTTGTTGTTACTGGGATGGCTCAATTTGAGGCTATCACAAGTGCTGCTTTTGAGAACTTACTAAATGCAACAAAAGATGTTGGCTCCCCGGTTATTCCTGGATATTTCAGAGCATCTAGAGTTGTCTAGTCTGCCAAGCTCTAATGGTGTATTTAAATATCTTGCTGGAAAGACCCTACCTTCCCATGCAGCTATACTGTGTGGTTTAGTAAAGAACCAGGTGCCTACAACTTAAACACAGCATTTAATTCCATTGGTGCATTGTACTGCTATGAATTAAAATTATAAGTTTTGCTCGTAATTGCTTTCTGATTTTGGTTGTAGGTTTACTCTGATCTGAAGTTGCTTTTGCCATATCTGAAGATGCAGCTGTATATAAAGCATTGTCACAAACTATTGAGCTATTAGAAGGCCACATGTCTTTGATCAGCCAGCACTATTGTGGTTGCCTTTTCCATGAGCTTCTGGCATTTCAAATTGCTGACCGGCATCCACAGCAGGAGGTAAACATGCTTAGGTCCAAATCTGCCTCATCCATAACCCATCCATACTAATTCTTTGTAATGGTTAGTGAACATTCCTCTTACTCCCTTAGTGTAAATCAGGTAGTTCTTAAATCTTCTACTAGTTGGGTAGTACCTACTATTGTGTGGTAGGATGCTTTATTGTGTTTTTCAATGATTTTGTATAATTGTGAGCAAGGTAATAACGCATCCAGAGCACAAGGATATTTGGTGGCCTTATTAGTTTCCTTAACTTGTTATCTTATTTATCCCTTGCTCTTTTTCAGAGGCACCGGCAGAAGTGATACCTCAGCAGATGATAGGGTTTTCTGATCCAGCTATGTCTACCGTAAAGGCAGCTGAAACTTTCATTCATGATTCAAATGAATCAGTGTCACTCATATGGATTTAGATCGCAGCTTTCTGCCAGTACCTTCTGCAGTGAATGCCTGTGCCTTTGAAAGTTTTGTCAGGTGAAACATCACTGATTCTGAGACCGATGTTCATTCCAGCATCCAGCAGCTGGTGAAAGATAGCTATGGTTTATCGGTAGATGGTTGTTCTGAAATTATCTATTATCGGACTGATGAACTATGTAATAATTACGTATTATTCATGTTTTACTTGACATGAGTTTGATATATGGGTTTTTTACATCTGTGCCCATGGTTCCTTAGATCTACTCATTCATCCCCACGCTCTTAACTTTTGCTCAGTTTTTCCCACTCCCTTGCCCGAAACCCTCAGAACAGGTCACAACAGACGTTGTCGTCGGGTCAGTGCTTTGACCGTTAACTCTGACGAGTGGGGCCGCGTTGGGTGGTGTCGTTGTTCGACCGTTGGTCCGTGGTTTCATTTGGCCGCCCCTTGCATTAAACGCCTGCGCGCGCCGCCACGACAGAATCCTGCTATGCATGCACCCAACAAGCCTGCCTGCATGCGTCGATGCGCGTCGCCACGATGCGGCGACCGAGCTTGCATGCGCCAATGCATGCCGCCATGATGCACTGACTGAGCCGCTTTCGTGCACGCCAGCCGCCACGGATGCAGCGACGGTCGCTGCCGCTGGTCCTCTCTTCTCGCACACTTGTCTCCTTGATTTAGAGCATCATTTTTTACGATCAGTTGCAGCCTTTTCGATCCACTCGCATCTTAACCCGTTTTGCTACGACAAATAAATTGAACAAATATGTTTTATATTTTTGTGGCTGCATGCACTAGTTAGGTGGCTACATATTTGTGGTTTGTGTAAAAAAAGAAGGGTTCGTTGTGGCTGCATGCACTAGGTGGTTACTAACAAAGTGAGCCCTCTAAGAAAACAATCAACAAATATGTAGATAGGGCCAACAAGCCCATAGCACGATCACATAGTTGAAACTAGGAAGAACTTCATAATAGAATAGATAGAAAACTTAATAATATAACTTAATAAAAGGGCCAACAAGCCCATAACATCTCCAACATAGTTCAATTACAACTTAACATAACATAGACTAAAAGAAAAAGAAAAATAGATAGAGGGTTTGTCCTCTGGGCGCCCTTCACTACTCCTCTGGGGCGTTATCAATGGGGTGCGGAAGAGTGTGCATGCGCGACGCGGTGGGGAAGATGTTGTACTCCGTGAACATGTTGTGGGTGCTGAAAGCGATGAACTCGCAGCCACACCAAAACACCCGGCCGAGGAGGTAGAAGGCATTGAATGTGTTGGTGAAGTGGGCAAGGAGAGCAATCACCACCCCGTTTTGGATGACCTCCTCGACACGGAACATCTTTGGAGATCCCCACGGGAGCTGGTGGGAGCCGGACACGAGGAAGAACTCGGTGAAGTTCCTTGCGGTCCTCCACCTTGATATCGCCCACACACGTATTGTGCGCTCAACGTACACGCCAGGAAGGTAGAGCCTCTCCGGCACGGTGGGTGGGAAGTGGTAGGTTGGTCCGGTGTACTGCATGGCTGAGGATGTGCTAGAAGAAGAAGAAGTGGTCAAAGAGCAAGAAGGGCAGATGGCAGAGAGGATGGGAGATGGATGAGGGATGGCAGAGGCAGAGGATGGCTTAAATAGCCGTAGTGCTACGTGTTATTTGGCCGTGGCAATAATGGGGTTAAATGTGAAGTAGCCTGTTTTCAAATCCATTGTAGCATCGGGAGTGTACACGCGTGGGAAACAGTGGTTTAAAAAGAAGAAGAAAAAGAAGCTAATTGCACACGTGGGAATCCGTGGTCATATATATTATATGAACAAAAAGAGACAATTTTTGAATAGTTTGTGGCCATTTTACATGATAAAAATAAATTTGGCCCTTAAAAATTTGGTCATTTTGCATTTGTATAGAACAAAAAGAACTAAATTTTGCTACGCAATGTGAGTTGATTTCAAACGATGCAAACAAACAGAGCCAGCACGTTCATAAAAAACAAAGCAAACGCTGTAAAAAAAGACGCAATTCGATGGCCCAACCAGAGCTTGGTTTCCTTTTAGATCCAACAACAACATTTTTTTCGCGTAGTCAGTGGTGGGCGAGCAGCCGAGCACAACCAATAGGATAGTCTCTCGCGGATCGCCCCACGATCCAACAATGCGGAGCCGTCCTTGTGATCCAACGGCGCGGAGCCTGCACGCAGCCTGCCCACCTAATTCCTTTTAGAAGACCAGATCTGAGGGTTGTCGCTTGGCATCAGGGTATGATTGGACGGCTGACGTTGGGAGCTAGGGTTAGGCGAAACCCCGCGGGGTTTAGAGGGGTTTTGAGCTGGTCAACGGGGTTTCGAAGGCTTTAACTGAGCATGACTAATTTAAAAAATAAAAAAAATGTGAAACCTTCGTCGTTCGTCGTTTTATAAGACACACTAACGAGAAAAAATACTAAACTTGGTCTATGGTCATTTTCATGAAAAAAAACCCTAGTTAGCATGATCGAGGTCAAATGAGCACCATTAATTTAAAAGAAATAAGAAAAATATAAAACATGCGCACAATGTTGTCTTATGTGACATGTTACCAACCAAAAATCATAAACTTGGTCTATGGTCATTTTTATGTGAAAACCTTCACACATATGAGCTATCACGTACATGATTTCATAGAGTTCAAGAAGATGAGGTAGGGTTATCTTCTGTTTTTAATTTTTTTAAAAAAAATCAAAAAAATCACCAAATCTTTATTTCAAAGTGAATAAGAAGGATCTGAACTTAATTTTCCATTTTCATATTTTAAACGTGTTTTTATTGTTTTTATATTAAAGCATATGTTTTCAAAAGAAAATGTAAAAATATGAAGATTAATTCAAAAAATAGGGAGACTTTGAATCTACACTATGGAAAGTAAATATGTGTTAATAAAAAAACATTTGGCTCATTTAGAGTAGGTCCAAAAAACTTGATTACAAATGGGTTGTTTACCCTAGCCTGGGAGCTCATTTCTCAAATTCAAATTTATTTGACCTCCTCTAAATCACTTCAAATTTTGCACACATAATCTCCTACACAAACATAGATAGTTTGCCAAGGTTTTATTTGTTTTTGCATTTTCTTGAATTTATAATGTCCAGTTGCATGTCAGTTGAAAATATCGGATAATGAAACATGCTGGTGGGAAAAAGCATGCATTTGATTTGATTAATAAACATGAGACAAATAATTAGGATAATACTCCTTTATGATCTGTGAAAAAACAACATGTGTGATCACTGAAGCAACACTGGAATAACATGTGTGATCAGTGAAGCAACACTGAAACAACATGTGTGATCATTGCAACACCTAAAATCATAGTTCACAACATCTAAACATAACTAACCATACACCACAGGCAAATTTAAGGACAGACAAATATAGATAGCATAATACATTACTAGCATCACCATAGATTCAGTTCAACAAACCATAAACAGCCAGATTCAATTCAACAAACCAAAAGTAACCCAACAGATAAAGATAAAGATTCAGTTCATCACAGCATCACATCATCACATCACGCCGGAGTCATGGCCTTCACGAGGGCGGCATGCTGCCCCCTGATCATGTAGTCCTCCCCGTGAATCGCTACATCCTCTACATGAGACAGAAGGTGGTCGAAGCGGCCATCCCTTGGCTTTGGCTTGGTGGTGCAGTAGGGGCAGTGCCACTTCTTGGTCTTGCGGTTGTAGAAGGAAGCAACTCCCTTGGCCTTGATCTTCACCATCTCCTTGGTTGTGAAGGACGCGACGTTGCCCTTGTACACTTCTTCTCCAGAATCATACTTCACACATGAATGAGTTACATTAATACATTATAGATTCATGGATACACCATGTCAAAGGAACTAAATGAACAATCTAAATTTCAAGTAGGCTTACCTCATATTCTTAGTCATCACTTTCGTCTGGATCATACGTGTTGTACTGGGCCAACTTCCTCTTTCTACCCCCCTGTTGGGGAACGTAGTAATTTCAAAAATTTCCTACGCACACACAGGATCATGGTGATGCATAGCAACGAGAGGGGAGAGTGTTGTCTACGTACCCTCGTAGACCGTTTGCGGAAGCGTTATATCAACGCGGTTGATGTAGTCGTACGTCTTCACGATCCGACCGATCCAAGTACCGAAAGTACGGCACCTCCGAGTTCTGCACACGTTTGGCTCGGTGAAGTCCTCGCCTTCTCGATCCAGCAAGAGGGGCGAAGTAATAAATGAGTTCCGGCAGCACGACGGCGTGGTGACGGTGTTGGTGAAGAACAATCTCCGCAGGGCTTCACCTAAGCACTACGAAAACTATGACGGAGGATAAACTAGAGGGGACGGGGTTGCCGGCACACCACTTGGTGTTTCTTGATGTGTCTTGGGTGCAAGCCCTGCCCCTCTATTTATATGTTGAGCCTTGGTGTCGAAACTTGGAGTAAAAGCCTCCACAAAGTCGGTTTCACCTGAAAGGCAAGAGTCCTTCTCGGACTCTAGGGCCAGATGCTAGGGTTCCCAGCGTCTGGACCCAGACGCCAGAGACCCTGGCGTCTGGCCCCTGGACTGCGCAAAACTTCCTTTTGCGCTTTCCAAAAACCTCGTGGGCTTTCCCCTTTGGCCCAGATAAAGTGTTCTCGTGCCCAAACATTTCGCGAAACATCCGGAACCCCTTCCGGTGAATTCCGGAACCCTGCCCCTCTATTTATATGTTGAGTCTTGGGGTCGAAACTTGGAGTAAAATCCTCCACAAAGTCGGTTTCACCCGAAAGGCAAGATTCCTTCTTAGACTCCAGGGCCAGACGCCATGGTTCCCGGCGTCTGGACCCAGACGCCAGGGACTCTGGCGTCTGGCCCCTGGACTCCGCAAAACTTCCTTTTGCGCTTTCCAAAAACCTCGTGGGCTTTCCCCTTTGGCCCAGATAAAGTGTTCTCGTGCCCAAACATTTCGGGAAACATCTGGAACCCCTTCCGGTGAATTCCGGAACCCTTCTGGAGATCAAATACTACTATCCACATATAAATCTTTACTTCCGGACCATTCCGGAGTTCCTCGTCATATCCGTGATCTCATCCGAAACTCCAAACAACATTCGGTCACCAACATACATAACTCATAGTACTATATCGTCAACGAACGTTAAGCGTGCGGACCCTACGGGTTCGAGAACTATGTAGACATGACCGAGACACCTCTATGGTCAATAACCAATAGCGGGACCTGGATGCCCATATTGGCTCCTACATATTCTACGAAGATCTTTATCGGTCAGACCGCATAACAACATACGTTGTTCCCTTTGTCATCGGTGTTGGGGAACGTAGCAGAAATTCAAAATTTTCCTACGTGTCACCAAGATCTATCTATGGAGAAACCAGCAACGAGGGGAAGGAGAGTGCATCTACATACCCTTGTAGATCGCTAAGCGGAAGCGTTCAAGTGAACGGGGTTGATGGAGTCGTACTCGTCGTGATCCAAATCACCGGAGATCCTAGTGCCGAACGGACGACACCTCCGCGTTCAACACACGTACAACCCGACGACGTCTCCCATGCCTTGATCCAGCAAGGAGAGAGGGAGAGGTTGAGGAAGACTCCATCCAGCAGCAGCACAACGGCGTGGTGGTGATGGAGGAGCGTGGCAATCCTGCAGGGCTTCGCCAAGCACCGCAGAAGAGGAGGAAGAGGTGTTAGAGAGAGAGAAGGAGGTAACCAAAGGCATGGATGAAAAGCCCTCCTTCCCCCACTATATATAGGAGGGCCAAGGGGGGCGCCGGCCCTAGGAGATCCAATCTCCTAGGGGGGCGGCGGCCAGGGAGGTTTCCCTCCCCCCCAAGGCACCTAGGAGGTGCCTTCCATTATTGGGACTCTTCCCTTTTGTGAAACCCTAGGCGCATGGGCCCCTTGGGGCTGGTGCCCTTGGCCCATGTAGGCCAAGGCGCACCCCCTATAGCCCATGTGCCCCCTCGGGGCAGGTGGCCCCACCCGGTGGGCCCCCGGGACCCTTCCGGTGGTCCCGGTACAATACCGATAACCCCAAAACTTGTCCCGATGGCCGAAATGGCACTTCCTATATATAATTATTTACCTCCGGACCATTCCGGAACTCCTCGTGACGTCCGGGATCTCATCCGGGACTCCGAACAACATTCGGTAACCACATACAAACTTCCTTTATAACCCTAGCGTCATCGAACCTTAAGTGTGTAGACCCTACGGGTTCGGGAGACATGCAGACATGACCGAGACGTTCTGCGGTCAATAACCAACAGCGGGATCTGGATACCCATGTTGGCTCCCACATGTTCCACGATGATCTCATCGGATGAACCACAATGTCAAGGACTTAATCAATCCCGTATACAATTCCCTTTGTCTAGCGGTACGATACTTGCCCGAGATTCGATCATCGGTATCTCGATACCTTGTTCAATCTCGTTACCGGCAAGTCTCTTTACTCATTCCGTAACACATCATCCCGTGATCAACTCCTTGATCACATTGTGCACATTATGATGATGTCCTACCGAGTGGGTCCAGAGATACCTCTCCGTCACACGGAGTGACAAATCCCAGTCTCGATTCGTGCCAACCCAACAGACACTTTCGGAGATACCCGTAGTGTACCTTTATAGCCACCCAGTTACGTTGTGACGTTTGGCACACCCAAAGCACTTCTACGGCATCCGGGAGTTGCACAATCTCATGGTCTAAAGGAAATGATACTTCACATTAGAAAAGCTTTAGCATACGAACTACACGATCTTTGTGCTAGGCTTAGGATTGGGTCTTGTCCATCACATCATTCTCCTAATGATGTGATCCCGTTATCAATGACATCCAATGTCCATGGTCAGGAAACCGTAACCATCTATTGATCAACGAGCTAGTCAACTAGAGGCTTACTAGGGACATGGTGTTGTCTATGTATCCACACATGTATCTGAGTTTCCTATCAATACAATTATAGCATGGATAATAAACGATTATCATGAACAAGGAAATATAATAATAATCAATTTATTATTGCCTCTAGGGCATATTTCCAACAGTCTCCCACTTGCACTAGAGTCAATAATCCAGTTCACATCGCTATGTGATTAACACTCAAGGTCACATCCCCATGTGACTAACACCCAAAGAGTTTACTAGAGTCAATAATCTAGTTCACATTACCATGTGATTAACACTCGATGAGTTCTGGGTTTGAACATGTTATGCTTGTGAGAGATGTTATAGTCAACGGGTCTGAACCTTTCAGATCCGTATGTACTTTGCAAATCTCTATGTCATCTTGTAGATGCAGCTACTACGCTATATTTGGAGCCATTTCAAATAACTGTTCTACTATACGAATCCAGTTTACTACTCAGAATAATCTGGATTAGTGTCAAAGTTTGCATCGGCGTAACCCTTTACGACGAACTCTTTTACCACCTCCATAATCGAGAAAATTCCTTAGTCCACTAGTTACTAAGGATAACTTTGACCGCTGTCCTGTGATCCATTCTTAGATCACTCTTGTACCCCTTGACTGACTCATGGCAAGGCACATTTCAGGTGCGGTACACAGCATAGCATACTGTAGAGCCTATGTCTTAAGCATAGGGGACAACCTTCGTCCTTTCTCTTTATTCTGCCGTGGTCGAGCTTTAAGTCTTAACTTCATACCTTACAACTCAGGCAAGAACTCCTTCTTTGACTGATCCATCTTGAACACCTTCAAGATCATGTCAAGGTATGTGCTCATTTGAAAGTACCATTAAGCGTTTTGATCTATTCTTATAGATCTTGATGCTCAATGTTCAAGTAGCTTAATCCAGGCTTTCCATTGAAAAACACTTTCCAAATAACCCTATATGCTTTACAGAAATTCTACATCATTTCTGATTAACAACATGTCAACAACATATATTCATCAGAAATTCTATAGTGCTCCCACTCACTTCTTTGGAAATACAAGTTTCTCATAAACTTTGTATAAACCCAAAATCTTTGATCATCATCAAAGCATACATTCCAACTCCGAGATGCTTACTCCAGTCCTCAGAAGGATTGCTGGAGCTTTGCATACTTATTAGCATCTTTCAGGATTGACAAAACCTTCCGGTTTGTGTCACATACAACCTTTCATCAAGAAAATCACGAGGAAACAATGTTTTGACATCCTATCCGCAAGATTTCATAAATAATGCAGTAATCGCTAATATAATTCCAACAGACTCTTAGCATCGCTACGAGTGAGAAAGTCTCATCATAGTCAACTCCTTGAACTTGTCGGAAAAAATCTTAATGACAAGTTGAGCTTTCTTAATGGTGATACTTACCATAATTGTCCGTCTTCCTTTTAAAATCCATATGTACCTAACAGCCTTACGACCATCAAGTAGTTCTTCCAAAGTCTACACTTTGTTTTCATACATGGATCCTCTCTCGGATTTCATGGCCTCGAGCCATTTATCGGAATCCGGGCCCACCATCGCTTCTCCATAGCTCGTAGGTTCATTGTTGTCTAGCAACATGACTTCCAAGACAGGATTACGTACCACTCTGAAGTAGTACGCATCCTTGCCATCCCACGAGGTTTGGTAGTGACTTGATCTGAAGTTTCATGATCACTATCATAAGCTTCCACTTCAATTGGTGTAGGTGCCACATGAACAACTTCCTGTGCCCTGCCACACACTAGTTGAAGAGACGGTTTAATAACCTCATCAAGTCTCCACCATCCTCTGTTGGGGAACGTTGCAGAAAACAAAATTTTCCTACTCGTTTCACCAAGATCCATCTAGGAGTTCATCTAGCAACGAGACATCGGATGCATCTACATACCTTTGTAGATCGCGTGCGGAAGCGTTCAAAGAACGGTGATGATGTAGTCGAACACGACGTGATCCAAATCACCGATGACCAAGCGCCGAACGGACGGCACCTCCGCGTTCAACACACGTACGGGACGGGAGAAGTCTCCTCCTTCTTGATCCAGCAAGGGGAAAGGAGAGGTTGATGAAGATCCAGCAGCACGACGGCGTGGTGGTGGATGCAGGGCGTCACAGTAGCAGGGCTTCGCCTATACTACGAGAGAGAGAGACGTAACGGGGAGAGAGGGAGGCGCCAGGGGCTGGTGTATGAAGTCCCTCCTCTCCCCCACTATATATAGGGGTGCTAGGGGGGGGCGCCGGCCCTAGGAGATGGAATCTCCTAGGGGGGCGGCGGCCAAGGGTGGGGGGCTTGCCCCCCAAGCAAGGGGGCGCCCCCTTTAGGGTTTCCCCTCAACCCTAGCCGCATGGGCCCTAGGAGAGTGGCGCCCCAGCCCACTTTGGGCTGGGTTCCCTCCCACTTCAGCCCATGGGGCCCCCCGGGATAGGTGGCCCCACCCGGTGGACCCCCGGGACCCTTCCGGTGGTCCCGGTACAATACCGGTGACCCCGAAACTTGTCCCGATGGCCGAAACAGCACTTCCTATATATAATTCTTTACCTCCGGACCATTCCGGAACTCCTCGTGACGTCCGGGATCTCATCCGGGACTCCGAACAACATTCGGGTTACTGCATATACATATCTTCACAACCCTAGCGTCACCGAACCTTAAGTGTGTAGACCCTACGGGTTCGGGAGACAAGCAGACATGACCGAGACGACTCTCCGGTCAATAACCAACAGCGGGATCTGGATACCCATGTTGGCTCCCACATGCTCCACGATGATCTCATCGGATGAACCATGATGTCGAGGATTCAATCAACCCCGTATGCAATTCCCTTTGTCAATCGATATGTTACTTGCCCGAGATTCGATCGTCGGTATCCCAATACCTCGTTCAATCTCGTTACCGGCAAGTCACTTTACTCGTACCGTAATGCATGATCCCGTGACCAGACACTTGGTCACTTTGAGCTCATTATGATGATGCATTACCGAGTGGGCCCAGTGATACCTCTCCGTCATACGGAGTGACAAATCCCAGTCTTGATCCATGTCAACCCAACAGACACTTTCGGAGATACCCGTAGTCTACCTTTATAGTCACCCAGTTACGTTGTGACGTTTGGTACACCCAAAGCACTCCTACGGTATCCGGGAGTTACACGATCTCATGGTCTAAGGAAAAGATACTTGACATTGGAAAAACTCTAGCAAACGAACTATACGATCTTGTGCTATGTTTAGGATTGGGTCTTGTCCATCACATCATTCTCCTAATGATGTGATCTCGTTATCAATGACATCCAATGTCCATAGTCAGGAAACCATGACTATCTGTTGATCAACGAGCTAGTCAACTAGAGGCTTACTAGGGACATGTTGGTGTCTATTATTCACACATGTATTACGATTTCGGGATAACACAATTATAGCATGAATAAAGACAATTATCATGAATAAGGAAATATAATAATAATGCTTTTATTATTGCCTCTAGGGCATATTTCCAACATCCTCCCACTTGCACTAGAGTCAATAATCTAGTTACATTGTGATGAATCGAACACCCATGGAATTCTGGTGTTGATCATGTTTTGCTCTAGGGAGAGGTTTAGTCAACGGATCTGCTACATTCAGGTCCGTATGTACTTTACAAATATCTATGTCTCCATCTTGAACATTTTCACGAATGGAGTTGAAGCGACGCTTGATGTGCCTTGTCTTCTTGTGAAACCTGGGCTCCTTGGCAAGTGCAATAGCTCCAGTGTTGTCACAGAAAAGTTTGATTGGCCCCGACGCATTGGGTATGACTCCTAGGTCGGTGATGAACTCCTTCACCCATATTGCTTCATGTGCTGCCTCCGAGGCTGCCATGTACTCCGCTTCACATGTAGATCCCGCCACGACGCTTTGCTTGCAACTGCACCAGCTTACTGCCCCACCATTCAAAATATACACATATCCGGTTTGTGACTTAGAGTCATCCAGATCTGTGTCGAAGCTAGCGTCGACGTAACCCTTTACGACGAGCTCTTCGTCACCTCCATAAACGAGAAACATTTCCTTAGTCCTTTTCAGGTACTTCAGGATATTCTTGACCGCTGTCCAGTGTTCCTTGCCGGGATTACTTTGGTACCTTCCTACCAAACTTACGGCAAGGTTTACATCAGGTCTGGTACACAGCATGGCATACATAATAGAACCTATGGCTGATGCATAGGGGATGACGCTCATCTCTTCTATATCTTCTGCTGTGGTCAGACATTGAGCTGAGCTCAATTTCATACCTTGTAACACAGGCAAGAACCCCTTCTTAGATTGATCCATATTGAACTTCTTCAATATCTTATCAAGGTATGTGCTTTGTGAAAGACCTATGAGGCGTCTCGATCTATCTCTATAGATCTAGCAACATGACTTCCAAGACAGGATTACGTACCACTCTGAAGTAGTACTCATCCTTGTCATCCCACAAGGTTTGGTAGTGACTTGATCTGAAGTTTCATGATCACTATCATAAGCTTCCACTTCAATTGGTGTAGGTGCCACAGGAACAACTCCCTGTGCTCTGCCACACACTAGTTGAAGAGACGGTTCAATAACCTCATCAAGTCTCCACCATCCTCCCACTCAATTCTTTTGAGAGAAACTTTTCCTCGAGAAAGGACCCGATTCTAGAAACAATCCCTTATTGCTTTCTGAGACAGGAGGTATACCCAACTGTTTTGGGTGTCCTATGAAGATGCATTTATCCGCTTTGGGTTCGAGCTTATCAGCCTGAAACTTTTTCACATAAGCAACCCCAAACTTTTAAGAAATGACAGCTTAGGTTTCTCTAAACCATAGTTCATACGGTGTCATCTCATCGGAATTACGTGGTGCCCTATTTAAAGTGAATGTGGTTGTCTTTAATGCCTAACCCATAAACCATCATGGTAATTCGATAAGAGACATCATGGTATGCATCATATCCAATAGGGTGCAGTTATGATGTTCGTACACACCATCACACTATGGTGTTCCAGACTGTATTAGTTGTGAAACAATTTCCACAATGTCTTAATTCTGTGCCAAACTCGTAATTTAGGTATTCATCTCTATGATCATATCATAGATATTTTATCCTCTTGTCACGACGATCTTTCAACTTCACCCTGAAATTACTTGAACCTTTCAATAATTCAAACTCGTGATTCATCAAGTAAATATACTCAACATCTACTCAAATTATCTATGAAGTAAGAGCATAACGATATCCACTACACGCCTCAGCACTCATTGGATTGCACACATCAAAATGTATTACTTCCAACAAGTTGCTTTCTAGTTCCATTTTACTGAAAACGAGGCTTTCAGTCATCTTGCCCATGTGGTATGATTTGCATGTCTCAAGTGATTCAAAATCAAGTGAGTCCAAACGGTCCATTTGCATGGAGTTTTTTCATGCATATACACCAATAGACATGGTTCGCATGTCTCAAACTTTTCAAAACGAGTGAGCCCTAAGATCCATCAACATGGAGCTTCTTCATGCGTTTTATATCGATATGACTTACGTGGCAGTGCCACAAGTAGGTGGTACTATCATTACTATCTTATATCTTTTGGCATGAACATGTGTATCACTACGATCGTGATTCAATAAACCATTTATTTAAGGTGCAAGACCATTGAAGGTATTATTCAAATAAACAGAGTAACCATTATTCTCCTTAAATGAATAACCGTATTGCGATAGACATAATCCAATCATGTCTATGCTCAACGCAAACACCAATCTCGATGGTAGAGGGAGCGTGCGATGCTTGATCATATCAACATTGGAAACACTTCCAGCACATATCGTCAGCTCTCCTTTAGCTAGTTTCCGTTTATTCCGTAGCTTTTATTTCGAGTTACTAACACTTAGCAACCGAACCGGTATCTAATACCCTGGTGCTACTAGGAGTACTAGTAAAGTACACATTAACACAATGTATATATAATATACTTCTATCAACCTTGCCAGCCTTCTCATCTACCAAGTATCTAGGGTAATTCTGCTCCAGTGGTTGTTCCCTTTATTACAGAAGCACTTAGTCTCGGGTTTGGGTTCAACCTTGGGTTTCTTCACTAGAGCAGCAGCTGAATTGCCGTTTCATGAAGTATCCCTTTGTTCCCTTTCCCTTCTTGAAACTAGTGGTTTCACCAACCATCAACAATTGATGCTCCTTCTTGATTTCTACTTTCGCGGTGTCAAACATCGCGAATATCTCAAGGATCATCATATATGTCCCTGATATATCATAGTTCATCACGAAGCTCTAGCAGCTTGGTGGCAATCACTTTGGAAAAACATCACTATCTCATCTGGAAGATTAACTCCCACTCGATTCAAATGATTGTTGTACTCAGACAATCTGAGCACAAGCTCAACAATTGAGCTTTTCTCCTTAGTTTGTAGGCTAAGAAAATCGTCGGAGGTCTCATACCTCTTGACGTGGGCACGAGCCTGAAATCCCAATTTCAGCCCTCGAAACATCTCATATGTTTCGCGACGTTTTAAAACGTCTTCGGTGCCTCAACTCTAAACCGTTTAACTGAACTATCACGTAGTTATCAAAATGTGTATGTCAGATGTTCGCAACATCCACAGAAAACGTTCGAGGTTCAACACACTAAGCGGTGCATTAAGGACATAAGCCTTCTATGAAGCAATGAGGACAATCCTCAGTTTACGGACCTAGTCCGCATAATTGCTACTATCAACTTTCAACTAAATTTTCTCTAGGAACATAACTAAACAGTAGAACTGAAGTGCGAGCTACGACATAATTTGCGAAGACCTTTTGACTATGTTCAGGATAATTAAGTTCATCTTATGAACTCCCACTCAGATAGACATCCCTCTAGTCATCTAAGTGATTACATGATCCGAGTCAACTAGGCCGTGTCCGATCATCACGTGAGACGGACTAGTCAACGTCGGTGAACATCTTCATGTTGATCGTATCTACCATACGACTCATGCTCGACCTTTCGGTCTTCTGTGTTCCGAGGCCATGTCTATGCACATGCTAGGCTCGTCAAGTTAACCCTAAGTGTTTTGCATGTGTAAAACTGTCTTACACCCGTTGTATGTGAACGTAAGGATCTATCACACCCGATCATCATGTGGTGCTTCGAAACGACGAACTGTAGCAACGGTGCACAGTTAGGGGAGAACACATTCTTGAAATTGTAATGAGGGATCATCTTATTTACTACCGTCGTTCTAAGAAAATAAGATGTATAAACATGATAAACATCACATTCAATCAAATAATAGTGACATGATATGGCCAATATCATATAGCTCCTTTGATCTCCATCTTGGGGCTCCATGATCATCTTGTCACGTCATCGACATGCAAGTCGTGATTCCTATTACAAGAACATGATCAATCTCATACATCACATATATCATTCATCACATCCTTTTGTCCATATCACATCACATAGCATACCCTGCAAAAACAAGTTAGACGTCCTCTAATTGTTGTTTGCATGTTTTACGTGGCTGCTATGGGTTTCTAGCAAGAATGTTTCTTACCTATGCAAAACCACAACGTGATATGCCAATTGCTATTTACCCTTCATAAGGACCCTTTTCATCGAATCCGATCCGACTAAAGTGGGAGAGACTGGCACCCGCTAGCCACCTCATGCAAATAGTGCATGTCAGTCGGTGGAACCCGTCTCACGTAAGAGTACGTGTAAGGTCGGTCCGGACCGCTTCATCCCACGATGCCGCCGAATCAAGATAAGACTAGTAATGACAAGCATATTGAACAAAATCAACGCCCACAACTACTTTGTGTTCTACTCGTGCATAGAAACTACGCAATAGACCTAGCTCATGATGCCACTGTTGGGGAACGTAGCAGAAATTCAAAATTTTCCTACGTGTCACCAAGATCTATCTATGGAGAAACCAGCAACGAGGGGAAGGAGAGCGCATCTACATACCCTTGTAGATCGCTAAGCGGAAGCGTTCAAGTGAACGGGGTTGATGGAGTCGTACTCGTCGTGATCCAAATCACCGGAGATCCTAGTGCCGAACGGACGGCACCTCCGCGTTCAATACACGTACAGCCCGACGACGTCTCCCATGCCTTGATCCAGCAAGGAGAGAGGGAGAGGTTGAGGAAGACTCCATCCAGTAGCAGCACAACGGCGTGGTGGTGATGGAGGAGCGTGGCAATCCTGCAGGGCTTCGCCAAGCACCGCAGAAGAGGAGGAAGAGGTGTTTGGAGAGGAGAGAAGGAGGCAACCAAAGGCGTGTATGAAGAAGCCCTCCTTCCCCCACTATATATAGGAGGGCCAAGGGGGCGCCGGCCCTAGGAGATCCAATCTCCTAGGGGGGCGGCGGCCAAGGGAGGTTTCCCTCCCCCCCAAGGCACCTAGGAGGTGCCTCCTTTGGGACTCTTCCCTTTTTGTGAAACCCTAGGCGCATGGGCCTCTTGGGGCTGGTGCCCTTGGCCCATGTAGGCCAAGGCGCACCCCTACAGCCCATGTGGCCCCCCGGGCAGGTGGCCCCACCGCTGGGGACCCCCGGGACCCTTCCGGTGGTCCCGGTACAATACCGATAACCCCAAAACTTGTCCCGATGGCCGAAATGGCACTTCCTATATATAATTATTTACCTCCGGACCATTCCGGAACTCCTCGTGACGTCCGGGATCTCATCCGGGACTCCGAACAACATTCGGTAACCACATACAAACTTCCTTTATAACCCTAGCGTCATCGAACCTTAAGTGTGTAGACCCTACGGGTTCGGGAGACATGCAGACATGACCGAGACGTTCTGCGGTCAATAACCAACAGCGGGATCTGGATACCCATGTTGGCTCCCACATGTTCCACGATGATCTCATCGGATGAACCACAATGTCAAGGACTTAATCAATCCCGTATACAATTCCCTTTGTCTAGCGGTACGATACTTGCCCGAGATTCGATCATCGGTATCTCGATACCTTGTTCAATCTCGTTACCGGCAAGTCTCTTTACTCGTTCCGTAACACATCATCCCGTGATCAACTCCTTGATCACATTGTGCACATTATGATGATGTCCTACCAAGTGGGCCCAGAGATACCTCTCCGTCACACGGAGTGACAAATCCCAGTCTCGATTCGTGCCAACCCAACAGACACTTTCGGAGATACCCGTAGTGTACCTTTATAGCCACCCAGTTACGTTGTGACATTTGGCACACCCAAAGCACTCCTACGGCATCCGGGAGTTGCACAATCTCATGGTCTAAGGAAATGATACTTGACATTAGAAAAGCTTTAGCATACGAACTACACGATCTTTGTGCTAGGCTTAGGATTGGGTCTTGTCCATCACATCATTCTCCTAATGATGTGATCCCGTTATCAATGACATCCAATGTCCATGGTCAGGAAACCGTAACCATCTATTGATCAACGAGCTAGTCAACTAGAGGCTTACTAGGGACATGATGTTGTCTATGTATCCACACATGTATCTGAGTTTCCTATCAATACAATTATAGCATGGATAATAAACGATTATCATGAACAAGGAAATATAATAATAATCAATTTATTATTGCCTCTAGGGCATATTTCCAACAATCGGTATGTTACTTGACCGAGATTCAATCATCGGTATCTCAATACCTAGTTCAATCTTGTTACCGGTAAGTCTCTTTACTCGTTCCGTAATACATCATCCCGCAACTAACTCATTAGTTGCAATGCTTGCAAGGCTTATAGTGATGTGCATTATAGAGTGGGCCCAGAGATACCTCTCTGACAATCGGAGTGACAAATCCTAATCTCGAAATACGCCAACCCAACAAGTACCTTCGGAGACACCTGTAGAGCACCTTTATAATCACCCAGTTACGTTGTGACGTTTCATGGCACACAAAGTGTTCCTCCGGTAAACGGGAGTTGCATAATCTCATAGTCATAGGAACATGTATAAGTCATGAAGAAAGCAATAGCAACAAACTAAATGATCAAGTGCTAAGCTAACGGAATGGGTCATGTCAATCACATCATTCTCCTAATGATGTGATCCCGTTAATCAAATGACAACTCATGTAAATGGCTAGGAAAGATAACCATCTTTGATCAACGAGCTAGTCAAGTAGAGGCATACTAGTGACACTCTGTTTGTCTATGTATTCACACAAGTATTATGTTTCCGGTTTACAATTCTAGCATGAATAATAAACATTTATCATGATATAAGGAAATAAATAATAACTTTATTATTGCCTCTAGGGCATATTTCCTTCAGTCTCCCACTTGCACTAGAGTCAATAATCTAGATTACACAGTAATGATTCTAACACCCATGGAATCTTAGTGCTGATCATGTTTTGCTCGTGGAAGAGGCTTAGTTAACGGGTCTGCAACATTCAGATCCGTATGTATCTTGCAAATTTCTATGTCTCCCACCTGGACTAGATCCCGGATGGAATTGAAGCGTCTCTTGATGTGCTTAGTTCTCTTGTGAAATCTGGATTCCTTCGCCAAGGCAATTGCACCAGTATTGTCACAAAAGATTTTCATTGGACCCGATGCACTAGGTATGACACCTAGATCGGATATGAACTCCTTCATCCAGACTCCTTCATTTGCTGCTTCCAAAGCAGCTATGTACTCCGCTTCACACGTAGATCCCACCACGACGCTTTGTTTAGAACTGCACCAACTGACAGCTCCACCATTCAATATAAATACGTATCCGGTTTGCGATTTAGAATCGTCCGGATCAGTGTCAAAGCTTGCATTGACGTAACCATTTACGACTAGCTCTTTGTCACCTCCATAAATGAGAAACATATCCTTAGTCCTTTTCAGGTATTTCAGGATGTTCTTGAGCGCTGTTGAAAGGATCGATATGGTTGACTAGAGGGGGGGGGTGAATAGGCAACTACCAATTTTTACTTTACTTTACCAAATTAAACTTTGCATCAAAGTAGGTTGTCTAGATGTGCAACTAGGTGAGCAACCTTTATGATGCAATGACAACAAGCATACAAGCAAGCAAGAGAAGTAACACTAAAGAGCTTGCACAAGTAAAGGTAAGAGATAACCAAGAGTGGATCCGGTGAAGAAGAGGATGTGTTACCGAAGTTCCTTCCTTTTGAGGGGAAATACGTCTCCGTTAGAGCGGTGTGGAGGCACAATGCTCCCCAAGAAGCCACTAGGGCCACCGTATTCTCCTCACACCCTCACACAATGCGAGATGCCGTCATTCCACTATTGGTGCCCTTGAAGGCGGCGACCGAACCTTTACAAACAAGGTTGGAGTAATCTCCACAACTTAATCGGAGGCTCCCAACGAAACCACGAAGCTTCACCACAATGGACTATGGCTCCGTGGTGACCTCAACCGTCTAGGGTGCTCAAACACCCAAGAGTAACAAGATCCGCTAGGGATGAGTGGGGGAATCGAAAATCCCTTGGTGGAAGTGTAGATCGGGGCCTTCTCAACCACTCCCGAGAAAATCAACAAGATTGATTGGCTAGAGAGATAGATCGGGCAAAAATGGAGCTTGGAGCATTTAATGGAGCTTGAGTAATAAATGGAGCTTGGGGAGGAAGAGGTAGGTCAAAGAGAAGAAGGGGACTCCCTTTTATAGTGGGGGCAACAATCCAACCGTTGCCCCCCACCAACCAGCCCCGCACAGGGCGGTACTACCGCTGAGAGGGGGCGGTACTACCGCCAGGACAGCGGTACTGCCGCGCCAGCTAGCGGCACTGCCGTGCAGAGGAGACTAGTAGGGAATAGGACCCCAAACACGGTACTACCACAGTGGTAGGGGCGGTACTAACGCTCCTGGAATGGTACTACCGCCTCTACAAACGCAACTAGTGCCGCAAAACCCGACATGAGAAAAAGACCCCTCTAGTCGAGGCGGTAGGAGCCACACAGCCCAGCGGTACTATGGCAGCGGGGTCAAGGGCGGTACTACCGCCGTGGAACGGTACTGCCGCTTGTGACCCTTCGGCCGTACTACCGCTGGCAGGGCGGTACTACCGCTGGGGCACATAAGAGAGAGAGAGAATCTCTCCAAAGAGGCTGAGGACGAGGCGGAGGTGCCAGGCACCCCAGCGGTACTACTGCTATGGAGCCACGAGCGGTATTGCCGCTTGGCTCCTCAGCGGTACTACCGCTGGGTTGCGCGGTACTACCGCTTGGACCCAGACAGGACAAGGAAGAGAGAAGAGATCTCTACAATGGAATGGAGAAGCTCAGAGGGTGAGAAGCTAATGTGTACGTGATGATTCCACCCATGCAATACCCAGCGGACCCCCTCTTGATAGTATGGTGCCCTCTACACAACTAGTCCACCGAGAAAGAAACGAAAGAGCTACACCGTCTTGAAATACACTCCGAGGGGAAGAAAACGTCTCGTGCCAGGGAAGAATCTGTGAATAATTCAAAGCACAAGATTAGTCCGCAAACATGTTGTCATCAATCACCAAAACCACCTTGAGAGAGATATGCCGTAACAATCTCCCCCTTTTTGGTGGATTGATGACAACTAGGGATTTGCGCAAGGAAAAGAAATAAACGAAGAAAACTAAGAACTACAAAATATAGACGGGCTCCCCCAGAATGTGTGCACCTAGATAGTGGAGCATTCAGAAAGCAAAACACACACATTCGGATCAACACTCCCCCTATATTTTATAGTCCAACAATACTAAGCACAAGATATATGAGAGAAGAGAATAAACAGGACAAGCATGCATCTCATAATAAACTACAGTACTGAATAGACATAAGTAATAAGGTAGCGATAGGGAGCATATGTCTCACACCATATGTCTAGAACTTAGGTCTCACAGGCACCAAACCAAACCAAATAAAGACACCGAGAGAACACACAAGAAACCACAATACGACTCAAAGCGCGGCAACAACACAAATCCCTACACTCTCTCCCCCTTTGGCAGCGAGACGCCAAAAAGGGCAAAGAGTGACGCTACGACTCCAGGTGATGGGAAGATGAAGATCTCGAACATCACATCTCTGCATCTTCATCGTGGGTCGAAAACTGCTCGGCATCGGAGTCGGTCCAAGGGAAATGCTGATGAATCCATTCCTCCTCTTCAGTGATCTGACCCTCAGACCCACTGGTAACTGTTGCTCCCATCTGACGCATGAGCTCCTTGTGGCGCGTCCTGGCATGCTTCTCCGCCACATGAGTCATGTACTGACCATGAGACTCCATGCAGAAAAGCTTCTTCATCTTGCGTTTAAGCTTCTGTGCCCACGACGGTTCTGTACTAGAGGGCCCAAAGTCCTCCTCATGATAATCAGTAGCAGCCCCACCCTCGGTCCCCATGGCAGCAGCAGCAGACGGATCCCCCATGGTAGCAGCAGCAGACGGACCCCCTGTGTGAGGCGCTGGGGTGGTCCAATTGTCCTTCTTCCTCAGACGCTTGATCTCATGAGAAACCAAGTCTCCAGTCTCTAGCAACACTCTGGGATAGGTCTGTGCCCAGGCCCTCTCAATGAGCCTCATGATGAATGGACCATATATCGGGCACTTGCGCTCAGACACGGCAGAGAGAAGTTCAGACCACATGACATGAGAGATATCCAGGCTCTCTCTAGTGCTTGCTTCCTTCTCATGCTGACAGAAAAGGAGCATGTCCACGAGGTAAGAGTGGAGCATATCCAGATTCCCGATCTGAGGGAAGAGAGTCTCACGGAAGATGCGATGAAGAATGTCCAGATACGAAGACATCTCATAGGTCTTCTTCTCAGTTACTGGGTGAACTTTCACAGTGCAGTAGGGCCAAAGGGCTTGCTTGTGGGTGGACGTAGCATTGCGGTGAGGGCGGAAACCGACAGGAGTCTCAAGCCTGTGATCCACCACATAAAGTAACTCCATGAAAGCCTTCCACTTGACGGAAAGCAGCTTGCCATTGGTCATCCATGTCAGAGTCCTGTCGACATCTGTCCCAAGATGGACGGTGGCATAGAATTGAGCCACCAAATCCGCATCGAAATCCTTGTTGAATTGCATGATCCTGAGAATGTTCAGCTGAGTGCACATCTGAAGGGCTTCGCCAAAGTACTTCGGGTCCTTCTCCATAGCATCAGTGTCAATGGAGCGAACATCAACAAAGAGATTCTTCTTGGCCTTGATCACATCAAAGTAGATGGCAAACTGAAAACGGTTCCAGAACGGGCGGTTGACCAAAGTGGGTTCTTGGTCCACCGCATAGGGGTTGCGGCGACGCTTCTCCCAAAACTCCTTGTTGGTCATCTCAGTCACAGTCTTCCCTTTTGGCTTGTTGGCGGATCTCTTCGATTGCTGAGGAGGTGGAGGAACACTTGCAGATGCACTTGCTGGAGGCGGTTGGGTGCTCGAGGAACCACCGGCTGGCTCTGAGGTGCGGTAGCGTTTTGATGTAGCACGCCCGGGGTTGATACGGCGACCTTGCTGCTCGGAATGGTCATCACCTGGAGCCAAACACAAGAACACGCAAAACAACCAGAAAGAACGAGCATAAGCCAACAAACACAACAAAAATGATCAAGGTAAGGCAGGAATATGATGGAATTTGACATGCAGCGGTAGTACCGTGACATGCCCGCGGTAGTACCACCCCAAGCGGTAGTACCGCCCCAAAGAGAGCGGTAGTACCGCTCGAGGTCAAGCGGTAGTACCGCTCCAACGAGAGCGGTAGTACTGCTTGAGGCGGAGAAACAACAGTTCCCTACCGCACGAGGCGGAGAAACAGCGGTTTCCTACTACCATGGTCAGATCCGGCACTACCGGCCTGCCAAATTCAAAAATATTCCTACCAAACTCTAATCGAGATAGTCTAGTTGCCTTCTCCAACCAACTCAAGCCTAGATTTAGCCAAAAATCTAGAGATGCAACCACCATTGCCCCTAAGAAACAAGATCTGAAAACGAGACAAAAGGAAAGAAGGAACAGGGGCAATACCGGCATCCATGGCAAGAGAACGGGGTGGGGATCGACTCCACCAAAGGAAATGGAGAGGGACGCCCCGGAGACGGAGATCCGCCGGAGCCCTCCCGCGGCGAGTGGAGGCTGGAGAGAGGAAGAGGAAAGAGGGGGCGAAGTGAATGGGTATGGGGGAGAAGAAACCTCCCCCTGCCCCGACTTAACCCCCTGGTCCCGTCTCTCATCGGTAGTACCGTGCTGGGGCGGTAGTACCGCGCACCACCAACGGTAGTACCGCCCAGCACGCCAAGGCAACCAAACAAACAAGGCTTTTGCTCCAAGGAAAGACAAAAACGGCAAGAAAAAGAGCACACCAGCAAACGACCAAGACACGCCTCTTCAAAAGAGGGCAGTGGCCGAGGCCACCTATGTTTGAGTCAAAAGGTATGGCGCCGCGAAGATTTTAACCTTGGGCCCATGACCAAAACTCGTCTTTGAAGCACAAGTACCATCAACAATGGCTAAAGTGAAAGACTTGATCAATTTATGCATAATGGGGGGAGGGAGAGTTCATTGAGAGAACAACACTCCCCCTATGTCCATGCCTACACCTAAACTAGACAACAAAATGAGCATGGTGGGGTGTGCAAGGGTTCAAGCCACATTGCTCGAATCAATGATATTTAGCTCATGCCTTAACTCATGAAATCTTGCTTCATCCAAGGGCTTCATGAAAATATCTGCAAGGTTGTCATGAGTGTTGACATAGTTGAGCTCGATCTCTCCTCGCTAATGTGATCCCGGATGAAGTGATACCGAATCTCAATATGCTTCATCTTGAAGTGTTGCACCGGGTTGAGAGAGATCTTGATGGCACTTTCATTGTCACACCAAAGAGGCACTTTGTCACAAGTGACACTGTAATCCTTTAAAGTTTGCCTCATCCATAGGAGTTGTGCACAACAACTACCGGCGGCAACATACTCCGCCTCAGCGGACGAGAGAGACACACAACTTTGCTTTTTGGAAGACCAACTTACCAAAGAGCAACCAAGGAATTGGCACCCTCCGGAAGTGGACTTCCTATCCACTTTGTCTCCCGCCCAATCGGAATCCGAGTACCCTACAAGCTTGAAGTTTGATCCTCTTGGGTACCATAAGCCAAAGTTTGGGGTATGAGCCAAATATCGAAAGATTCATTTGACCGCCACATAGTGACTTTCCTTAGGTGCGGCTTGAAACCGTGCACAAATTCCCACACTCAACATGATGTCCGATCTAGATGCACAAAGGTAAAGCAAGGATCCAATCATGGAACGCTATACCTTTTGATCCACCACTTTACCATTGGGATCTAAGTCAAGTTGGCACTTGGTGGGCATTGGAGTGGAAGCCGGCTTGACGTCACTTAGCTTGAATCTCTTAAGCATGTCTTGAGTGTATTTGGATTGATTGATGAAGGTTCCTTCTCTTCTTTGCTTCACTTCGAACCCTAGAAAGAACTTCAACTCTCCCATGGAGGACATCTCAAACTTTGAGGTCATGAGAGCGGCAAATTCCTCATTGAAAGCTTTGTTAGGAGAACCAAAGATAATATCATCAACGTATAATTGGCACACAAACAACTCCCCTTTGACCTTCTTAGTAAAAAGAGTGGGGTCGATTAGCCCAACTTCAAAACTACGGTCTTGTAACAACTCGGTAAGGTGGTCATACCACGCACGTGGGGCTTGTTTAAGGCCATAGAGTGCCTTATCGAGTTGATACACATGATCGGGAAAGTAGGGATCCTCGAACCCGGGGGGTTGCTTGACGTAAACCAACTCATTAATAGGACCATTAAGAAAAGCACTCTTCACATCCATTTGTTGTAACTTAAAGTTATGATGAGAAGCATATGCAATCAACATGCGAATGGATTCAAGATGAGCAACGGGAGCAAAGGTTTCACCGTAGTTGATACCCTCGACTTGGGAGTAGCCTTGTGCTACCAAACGAGCCTTGTTGCGAATGATAATCCCATGGGCATCTTGCTTGTTCTTAAATATCCACTTGGTTCCTATGACATTGTGATTCCCGGTCGGTCTTGGCACCAATATCCACACTTTGTTGCACTCGAAGTTGTTGAGTTCTTCATGCATGGCATTGAGCCAATCCGGATCTTCTAGCGCTTCATAGACCTTGTGGGGTTCCACACAAGAGACAAACGCGTGATGCTCACAATAATTTGCTAATTGTCTACGAGTGCTTACCCCCTTTCTTAAGCTTCCAAGCACATTCGTCATGAGATGATCCTTGGTGGAGAGCTTGGAAGCAACCTTGGCGGCACGACGCTCTAATTCCTCCTCGGGGGAGAGACGAGGAGTGGTCACTTGATCATCTTGAGCGTCGTCTTGGGCTTGTTCTTGTTCTTAAACTTGCTCGGAGGAGAGAACTTGACCTTGGGCATCACTTGATGTGTCAACACCGTCTTGAGCGTGATCTTGCCCTTGGTCATGTTCTTGAAGATGAGGGCCTTCATGTTGAACTTTGGAAGCGTGTGGGCCTTGGGTTGGTGATGGCTCCACTTGAGTGGAGCTTTGTCCTTCTCCTTCGGCCAAAAGGGGTTCCTCAATGGGTAGGATAAAGCCAACACCCATTCTTCTTATGGCTTGGGGAGGAATTTCATCACCTACATCACAAGTGCCACTTTGCTCCACTTGGGAGCCGTTATTCTCATCACACTCCACGTTACACGTCTCCTCAATAAGTCCCGTGGATTTATTGAGGACACGGTAAGCATGAGAGTTTGTAGCATAGCCAACAAATATGCCCTCATAAGCTCTGCCTCAAATTTAGACAACCGAACACCTTTCTTGAGAATGAAACACTTACACCCGAATACCCGGAAGTACTTGAGGTTGGGCTTGTTACCGGTGAGTATCTCGTATGGAGTCTTGTTCAAGCCCTTGCGGAGGTAGAGCCGATTGGATGCATGACACGCGGTGTTGATGGCTTCGGCCCAAAAGCTGTATGGAGACTTGAACTCCGCCATCATGGTCCTTGCCGCATCCATCAATGTCCGGTTCTTCCTCTCTGCAACACCGTTTTGTTGAGGGGTGTAGGGTGCGAAATATTGATGCTTGATTCCCTCATCACTAAGAAACTCATCCAGGGTGTAGTTCTTGAACTCGGTGCCGTTGTCACTTCTTACTGTCAAGATCTTTGCATTGTGTTGACGTTGTGCTTCATTTGCAAAGTCAATGACGGTTTGTTGGGTCTCGCTCTTCCTCTTGAAGAAATACACCCACGTGTACCTTGAGTAGTCATCCACAATCACCAAGCAATACTTCCTACCTCCAAGACTATCGAAGGATGGAGGCCCAAAGAGATCCATGTGAAGGAGCTCCAAAGGATGGAGGCCTCTTTGAATAAATGATAGTCGTGGGAGGGTGAGCCTTCTCATGTAGCTTTCCTTCGATACAGGCACTGCAAGCACGATCTTTAGCAAAACTAACATTCGTTAGTCCACGGACATGGTCCCCCTTGAGGAGACTTTGCAAAGATCTCATATTGACATGGGCTAAACGGCGATGCCAAAGCCATCCTACATCAACTTTATCCATTAGGCATGTCGCAGTCTTAGTGGGTCGCTCCGAAAAGTTAATCACATATAGACCGTTCTCGACATGCCCAACAAAAGCTACTTTAAGAGTCTTGCTCCACAAGAGGGCCACGGTATCGATATCAAAGAAAGTGGCAAAACCCATGATTGCAAGTTGACGAACGGAAAGTAAATTGTATGCAAGGGACTCAACAAGCATGACCTTCTCGATTGTGAGATCATGAGAAATGACCACCTTGCCAAGTCTCAATACCTTCGAAGATGAGGCGTCACCCCTCTCGACATAGGTGGGCATAGATGGAACCTTGTGCACGTCCACCACCAAGTCCTTGCTTCCGGTCATATGATTTGTGGCTCCGCTATCGAGCAACCATGATCCCCCACTGGAAGCAAACACCTACAAGAGATCAATGCTTGGCTTTAGGTACCCACTTTGTAATGGGTCCTTTGATGTTAGTAACAAGGGTTTTTGGAACCCAAATAGACCATTCAATGTATTAATGAGGAGAACCAACAAATTTGGCATAAACATGCCCATCACTAGCACGGCATAACACATAAGAAGGATTAAAATCGCCGGCTTTATCGGGAGGGGTGACATTGCCCTTCTTGACATTGTTCTTCTTCTTCTCCTCGGAGGCACTCTCTCCCTCCTTCACAAAGGTTTGCATGAGAGGAGGAGGTCATTTGGTCTTGTCATTCTTCTTCTTGTTCTTGGAGTCGGGCACGTACCCAACCCCTTCCTTGGCCACAACTCCCTTTTGGTTGATCAAGAGATCGTTGAGGTTCTTCTTGCCTTGTATGCAAGTCGCAAGACCTCTCTCAAGTTGCCCCTTTAGCTTAGCGTTCTCCTCAAAGAGATGCACATGCTCACAACACGGGTTAGTAGCATTTGCATTATCAATTAACATCATACGAGGGAAAGTGGCTTTTTCCTTGGTTAGCTTTACTTGAAGTTGATCATGAGACTCTTTGAGGCTAGCATGAGCACCCTTCAAGACCTTGTGAGCCTTGTCAAGTAGATCAAACTCCTCTTTGAGTCTAGCAAGATCAACCTCAAGTTCGGCCTTCTCGGAGTTTAGCACATGAGAAACTATGAGGACATGATCATAATCTTTCTTTAACTTAGCATGATCAACGTTGTGTGACTCCTCAAGAGCCAAACGAAGACCACACTCTTCCTCAAGAGCATTGGAAAGATCCGAAATCTCATCGGCATAGTCACGACTATGCCCTTCCATCTTAGTGATGGTGTCTTCGTGAGCCTCGATCATGTCATTGGCTTCACCAAGTTGTTCCAAGAGAGCAACAAAGTGCTTCTTGGATTTTCCCTTGAGTTTGCCCATAAAAGCCTCAAACTCGTTAGCCTCCACATTAGCTCCCTCAAGTTCATTAATGCTATCCGTCGGAGAAGGATGATTAATGATGGTAGTTTTGATATTGGGGGTTACCTTGTTGGTGGCTTTAGCCATGACGCACTTGGCGGTGATGCTCTCATTGGGTGAGTCGAAGAGAGACACCCGTGAAGTCGTTGCAATGGAAACGGAGGCCATGGCAACCGACTCATCATCTTCATCATTGTCATCATCCTCATTGTACTCTTCTTGTACAACCAATGCCTTGGGAGGAGTCTTCTTGGTGAAGTTGTTCTTGTTCGGGAATGACTTGGCCTTGTCCTTTCGGATGAGCTTGCCACCATTGTCTTCCCTCTTCTCATACGGGCATTCCGCAACAAAATGACTCACGTTGCCGCAATTTTAGAAAGTCCTTACACGTTGCTTCCCCTCGTGCCACTCGAGTTGTTTTTGCTAAAGTTTGGCCTCGAGTTTTTCTTGCTCCAAAATTGCCTTGAAGCAAGTGCCATGTGTTCATGATATGCATACTTCGTATCTTCGGGGTTGCTCTCCTCTTCTTCCTCTTCTTCTTATTCAACAGTGAGCTTGGCCTTCAATGCAAGGTTAGGCTTCTTTGCCCATTGAGAACGGAGCACCGCATTGTCGGCGGTCTTGTCCAAAATGTTCATGGCCACAAACTCATCCAACACTTCGCTTGAGGTCAAAGTGTGGAAGTCCGGTCTTTGATGAATGACGGAGGACATGGCCTTGTGATAGAGCATCATTGCCATGAGGAATTTGCGCTTGATCCAATTGTCATCCGTGTCCTTGCTCCCGTGATCTCGTAGTGAGACCGCGAGTTTGGTTACTCTCCGATAAAGCCCACGAGGTTCTTCATCTTCTTTCATTGCAAACTCATCAGCCTCATCTTGTACCACTTCATAGTTGGAGCGTTGAATGCTTGCGCTTCCCCGGTAGAGAGAGACAACACAATGCCATGCATCTTTGGCCAAGGTGAAGGGACGAAGATGAGGTAGGTCTTCGGGTGGAATTGCATCTTGAATGATGAAGAGAGCATTATCATTGAATTGATTGTCCGCGGCTTCTCGAGGAGTGAAGTTGCTTGGATCATGTGTATAGAAACCTTCTTCAATGATTCTCCAAAGGTTAGTGTTCACATGATTTAAATGATGTTTAAAGCGGTAAACCCAAGAATCAAAATCCTCATTTTTCACAATCTTAGGAGGAGGACCGGCATGATTCAAATGAGTGGAAGGAACCGGTCCACCATAAACAAGTGGTGGTTCCACATGGGCAAAGATGCCGGTGCCATTCTTACCACTAGAAGAAGGGGCCTTTTCACTACTAGCTTCCCCCTTGTCGGGGATAGCATCCGTCACCTTGTTGGCGTGGTCACTCACTTTCAACGGTGCGGTGGATAGTTTAAGCCCCTCAAGAAATTTAGTAAACATGCTTTCAACTTCGGTCGTCATGGAGGTTTTCAATGTCTCCAAGGCCACATTGAACTCCTCACGAGAGACCGAGGTTCCCCCATTGCCCGTAGATGAGATCGGATTCACACCGGAGTGTTCCTCCACACCATCTACGGTATCAACCATACTCTTTGGACGGTAAAGTCCTTAATAAAGAGACGAGGCTCTGATACCAATTGAAAGGATCGATATGGTTGACTATAGGGGGGGTGAATAGGCAACTACCAATTTTTACTTTACTTTACCAAATTAAACTTTGCATCAAAGTAGGTTGTCTAGATGTGCAACTAGGTGAGCAACCTTTATGATGCAATGAAAACAAGCATACAAGCAAGAAAGAGAAGTAACACTAAAGAGCTTGCACAAGTAAAGGTAAGAGATAACCAAGAGTGGATCCGGTGAAGACGAGGATGTGTTACCGAAGTTCCTTCCTTTTGAGGGGAAGTACGTCTCCGTTAGAGCGGTGTGGAGGCACAAAGCTCCCCAAGAAGCCACTAGGGCCACCGTATTCTCCTCACGCCCTCACACAATGCGAGATGCCGTGATTCCACTATTGGTGCCCTTGAAGGCGGCGACCGAACCTTTATAAACAAGGTTGGGGCAATCTCTGTTGGGGAACGTAGTAATTTCAAAAAAATTCCTATGCACACGCAAGATCATGGTGATGCATAGCAACGAGGGAAGAGTGTGATCTACATACCCTTGTAGACCGACAGCGGAACCTTTATGACAACGCGGTTGATGTAGTCGTACGTCTTCACGGCCCGACCGATCAAGCACCGAAACTACGGCACCTCCAAGTTCTAGCACACGTTCAGCTCGATGACGATCCCCGGACTCCGATCCAGCAAAGTGTCGGGGAAGAGTTCCGTCAGCACGACGGCGTGGTGACGATCTTGATGTACTACCGTCGCAGGGCTTCGCCTAAGCACCGCTACAATATTATCGAGGATTATGGTGGAAGGGGGCACCGCACACGGCTAAGAATATGATCACGTGGATCAACTTGTGTGTCTAGGGGTGCCCCCTGCCCCCGTATATAAAGGATCAAGGGGAGGAGGCCAGCCGGCCCCTATGGTGCGCCAAGGAGGAGTCCTCCTCCTAGTAGGAGTAGGACTCCTACTAGGAGGGGGGAAGAAGTGGGGAGGGAGAAGGAAAGGGGGGCGCTGCCCCCCCTCTCCTAGTCCAATTCGGACCAGGGGGAGGAGGCGCGCGGCCCACCTTTGGCTGCCCCTCTCTCTCTCCACTAAGGCCCATATGGCCCATTACTTCTCCCGGGGGGTTTCGGTAACCCTCCGGCTCTCCGGTTTTCTCCGAAATCACCCGGAACACTTCCGGTGTCCGAATATAGCCGTCCAATATATCAATCTTTATGTATCGACCATTTCGAGACTCCTCGTCATGTTCGTGATCACATCCGGGACTCCGAACTAACTTCGGTACATCAAAACTCATAAACTCATAATATAACTGTCATCGAAACCTTAAGCGTGCGGACCCTACGGGTTCGAGAACAATGTAGACATGACCGAGACACGTCTCCGGTCAATAACCAATAGCGGAACCTGGATGCTCATATTGTCTCCTAGATATTCTACGAAGATCTTTATCGGTCAGACCGCATAACAACATACGTTGTTCCCTTTGTCATCGGTATGTTACTTGCCCGAGATCCGATCGTCGGTATCTCAATACCTAGTTCAATCTCGTTACCGGCAAGTCTCTTTACTCGTTTCATAATACATCATCTTGCAACTAACTCATTAGTTGTAATGCTTGCAAGGCTTATGTGATGTGCATTACCGAGAGGGCCCAGAGATACCTCTCCGACAATCGGACTGACAAATCCTAATCTCGAAATACGCCAACCCAACATTCACCTTTGGAGACACCTGTAGAGCTCCTTTATAATCACCCAGTTACGTTGTGACGTTTGGTAGCACACAAAGTGTTCCTCCGGTAAACGGGAGTTGCATAATCTCATAGTCATAGGAACATGTATAAGTCATGAAGAAAGCAATAGCAACATACTAAACGATCGGGTGCTAAGCTAATTGAATGGGTCATGTCAATCACATCATTCTCCTAATGATGTGATCCCATTAATCAAATGACAACACATGTCTATGGTTAGGAAACATAACCATCTTCGATTAACGAGCTAGTCAAGTAGAGGCATACTAGTGACGTTTGGTTTGTCTATGTATTCACACAAGTATTATGTTTCCGGATAATACAATTCTAGCATGAATAATAAACTTTTATCATGATATAAGGAAATAAAATAATAACATTATTATTGCCTCTAGGGCATATTTCCTTCAGTCTCCCACTTGCACTAAAGTCAATAATCTAGATTACACAGTAATGATTCTAACACCCATGGAGTTTTGGTGCTGATCATGTTTTGCTCGTGGAAGAGGCTTAGTCAACGGGTCTGCTATATTCAGATCCGTATGTATCTTGCAAATCTCTATGTCTCCCACCTGGACTAGATCCCGGATGGAATTGAAGCATCTCTTGATGTGCTTGGTTCTCTTGTGAAATCTGGATTCCTTTGCCAAGGCAATTGCACCAATATTGTCACAAAAGATTTTCATTGGACCCGATGCACTAGGTATGACACCTAGATCGGATATGAACTCCTTCATCCAGACTCCTTCGTTTGCTGCTTCCGAAGCAGCTATGTATTCCGCTTCACATATAGATCCCGCCATAACGCTTTGTTTAGAACTACACCAACTAACAGCTCCACCATTTAATGTAAACACGTATCCGGTTTGCGATTTAGAATCGTCTGGATCAGTGTCAAAGCTTGCATCAACATAACCATTTACGATGAGCTCTTTGTCACCTCCATATATGAGAAACATATCCTTAGTCCTTTTCAGGTATTTCAGGATGTTCTTGACCACTGTCCAGTGATCCACTCCTGGATTACTTTGGTACCTCCCTGCTAGACTTATAGCAAGACACACATCAGGTCTGGTACACAGCATTGCATACATGATAGAGCCTATGGCTGAATCATAGGGAACATCTTTCATTTTCTCTCTATCTTCTGCATTGGTCGGACTTTGAGTCTTACTCAATTTCACACCTTGTAACACAGGCAAGAATCCTTTCTTTGCTTGATCCATTTTGAACTTTTTCAAAACTTTGTCAAGGTATGTGCTTCGTGAAAGTCCAATTAAGCGCCTCGATCTGTCCCTATAGATCTTGATGCCCAATATGTAGGCAGCTTCACCGAGGTCTTTCATTGAAAAACTTTTATTCAAGTATCCTTTTATGCTATCCAGAAATTCTATATCATTTCCGATTAGTAATATGTCATCTACATATAATATCAGAAATGCTACAGAGCTCCCACTCACTTTCTTGTAAATACAGGCTTCTCCAAAAGTCTGTATAAAACCAAATGCTTTGATCACACTATCAAAGCGTTTATTCCAACTCCGAGAGGCTTGCACCAGTCCATAAATGGATCACTGGAGCTTGCACACTTTGTTAGCTCCCTTTGGATCGACAAAACCTGACAGCTGCATCATATACAACTCTTCTTGCAAAAATCCATTCAGGAATGCAGTTTTGACATCCATTTGCCAAATTTCATAATCATAAAATGCGGCAATTGCTACCATGATTCGGACAGACTTAAGCATCACTACGGGTGAGAAGGTCTCATCGTAATCAATCCCTTGAACTTGTCGAAAACCTTCCGCAACAAGTCGAGCTTTATAGATAGTAACATTACCGTCAGCGTCAATCTTCTTCTTGAAGATCCATTTATTTTCAATGGCTTGCCGATCAACGGGCAAGTCAACCAAAGTCCACACTTTGTTCTCATACATGGATCCCATCTCAGATTTCATGGCCTCAAGCCATTTTGCCGAATCTAGGCTCACCATCGCTTCTTCATAGTTCGTAGGTTCGTCATGGTCTAGTAACATAACCTCCAGAACAGGATTACCATACCACTCTGGTGTGGATCTTACTCTGGTTGACCTACGAGGTTCGGTAACAACTTGATCTGAAGTTCCATGATCATCATTAACTTCCTCACTAATTGGTGTAGGCGTCACAGGAACCGGTTTCTGTGATGAACTACTTTCCAATAAGGGAGCAAGTACAGTTACCTCGTCAAGTTCTACTTTCCTCCCACTCACTTCTTTCGAGAGAAACTCCTTCTCTAGAAAGGATCCATTCTTAGCAATGAATGTCTTGCCTTCGGATTTGTGATGGAAGGTGTACCCAACAGTCTCCTTTGGGTATCCTATGAAGACACATTTCTTCGATTTGGGTTCGAGCTTATCAGGTTGAAGCTTTTTCACATAAGCATCGCAGCCCCAAACTTTAAGAAACGACAACTTTGGTTTCTTGCCAAACCACAGTTCATAAGGCGTCGTCTCAATGGATTTCGATGGTGCCCTATTTAATGTGAATGTAGCCGTCTCTAAAGCATAACCCCAAAATGATAGCGGTAAATTGGTAAGAGACATTAGGGCTGGAAAAAAAGCTCGAAGCTCGTGAGCTAAACGAGTAGCTCGTGACTCGGCTCGAATCGACTCGAACTCGAAGAATAACGAGTCGAGCCAAGCTTTAGTTTAAGATCGTTTATAGATCAAGTTAAACGAGCCAATCTAACGAGTACTCAGGTAACTCGTTAGGCTTGGTACAAAAGATCGGCCACTACCAATACAAAAAAAGACCAGCCACTCAGTACCCTATGTCCTAGGTGCACAACACAAGGCCTAGCTGTTGAAGGCCCAACCGTCTAGGAGACTCATGTGTTACAAGGAAATTACTATTGTTAGTGATATATGTGTTTAATATATGCATAATCATTTTTATACTATTTGAGGGTTTTATGTTCATATCTTTAACGAGCTTAACAAGCTAAATGAGCCAGCTCGCGAGTTATACGAGTCGAGCCAATCTTGGATTAGAGCTCGTTATAATAACGAGTCGAGTCGAGCTAGCTCGTTAACGAAACGAGCTCTAACGAGTCGAGCCGAGCTGGCTTGACTCGGCTCGAATTCCAGCCCTAAGAGACATCATAGATCGCACCATATCTAGTAAAGTACGATTACGACGTTCGGACACACCATTACGCTGTGGTGTTCCGGGTGGCGTGAGTTGCGAAACTATTCCGCATTGTTTCAAATGTAGACCAAACTCGTAACTCAAATATTTTCCTCCACAATCAGATCGTAGAAACTTTATTTTCTTGTTGCGATGATTTTCAACTTCACTCTGAAATTCTTTGAACTTTTCAAATGTTTTAGACTTATGTTTCATTAAGTAGATATACCCGTATCTGCTTAAATCATCTCTGAAGGTGAGAAAATAACGATACCCGCCGCGAGCCTCAACATTCATCGGACCACATACATCTGTATGTATGATTTCTAACAAATCTATTGCTCTCTCCATAGTACTGGAGAACGGCATTTTAGTCATCTTGTCCATGAGGCACGGTTCGCAAGTACCAAGTGATCCATAATCAAGTGGTTCCAAAAGTCCATCAGTATGGAGTTTCTTCATGCGCTTTACACCGATATGACCTAAATGGCAGTGCCACAAATAAGTTGCACTATCATTATCAACTCTGCATCTTTTGGCTTCAACATTATGAATATGTGTATTACTACTATCGAGATTCATCAAAAATAGACCACTCTTCAAGGGTGCATGACCATAAAAGATATTACTCATATAAATAGAACAACCATTATTCTCTGATTTAAATGAATAACTGTCTCGCATCAAACAAGATCCAGATATAATGTTCATGCTCAACGCTGGCACCAAATAACAATTATTTAGGTCTAATACTAACCCCGAAGGTAGATGTAGAGGTAGCGTGCCGACGGCGATCACATCGACTTTGGAACCATTTCCCACGCGCATCGTCACCTCGTCCTTGGCTAGTGTTCGCTTAATCTGTAGTCCCTGTTTCGAGTTGCAAATATTAGCAACAGAACCAGTATCAAATACCCAGGTGCTACTGTGAGCTCTGGTAAGGTACACATCAATAACATGTATATCACATATACCTTTGTTCACCTTGCCATCCTTCTTATCCGCCAAATACTTGGGGCAGTTCCGCTTCTAGTGACCAGTCTGCTTGCAGTAGAAGCACTCAGTCTCAGGCTTAGGTCCAGACTTGGGTTTCTTCTCTTGAGCAGCAACTTGCTTGCTGTTCTTCTTGAAGTTCCCCTTCTTCTTCCGTTTGCCCTTTTTCTTGAAACTGTTGGTCTTATTGACCATCAACACTTGATGCTCCTTCTTGATTTCTACCTCCGCAGCCTTTAGCATTGCGAAGAGCTCGGGAATTGTCTTATCCATCCCTTGCATGTTATAGTTCATCACGAAGCTCTTGTAGCTTGGTGGCAGTGATTGAAGAATTCTGTCAATGACGCTATCATCCGGAAGATTAACTCCCAGTTGAATCAAGTGATTGTAGTACCCATACATCTTGAGTATATGCTCACTGACAGAACTATTCTCCTCCATCTTGCAGCTGTAGAACTTATTGGAGACTTCATATCTCTCAATCCAGGCATTTGCTTGAAATACTAACTTCAACTCCTGGAACATCTCATATGCTCCATGACGTTCAAAACGTCGTTGAAGTCCCGGTTCTAAGCCGTAAAGCATGGCACACTGAACTATCGAGTAGTCATTAGCTTTGCTCTGCCAAATGTTCATAACATCTGGTGTTGCTCCTGCAGCAGGTTTGGCACCTAGCGGTGCTTCCAGAACGTAATTCTTCTGTGCAGCAATGAGGATAATCCTCAAGTTACGGACCCAGTCCGTGTAATTGCTACCATCATCTTTCAACTTTGCTTTCTCAAGGAACGCATTAAAATTCAATGGAACAACAAAACAACATAGACAAGCAAGATACTATCAGGTACTAAGTTCATGATAAATTTAAGTTCAATTAATCATATTACTTAAGAACTCCCACTTAGATAGACATCCCTCTAATCCTCTAAGTGATCACGTGATCCAAATCAACTAAATCATAACCGATCATCACGTGAAATGAAGTAGCTTTCAATGGTGAACATCACTATGTTGATCATATCTACTATATGATTCATGCTCGACCTAGGCTCGTCAAGTTTAACCTGAGTATTCTGCGTGTGCAAAACTGGCTTGCACCCGTTGTAGATGGACGTAGAGCTTATCACACCCGATCATCACGTGGTGTCTGGGCACGGCGAACTTTGGCAATGGTGCATACTCAGGGAGAACACTTTTATCTTGAAATTTAGTGAGAGATCATCTTATAATGCTACCGTCAACCAAAGCAAGATAAGATGCATAAAACATAAACATCACATGCAATCAATATAAGTGATATGATATGGCCATCATCATCTTGTGCTTGTGATCTCCATCTCTGAAGCACCGTCATGAGCACCATCGTCACCCGCGCGACACCTTGATCTCCATCGTAGCATCATTGTCGTCTCGCCAATCTTATGCTTCTACGACTATCGCTACCGCTTAGTGATAAAGTAAAGCATTACAGCGCGATTGCATTGCATACAATAAAGCGACAACCATATGACTCCTGCCAGTTGCCGATAACTCGGTTACAAAACATGATCATCTCATACAATAAAATTTAGCATCATGTCTTGACCATATCACATCACAACATGCCCTGCAAAAACAAGTTAGACGTCCTCTATTTTGTTGTTGCAAGTTTTACGTGGCTGCTACTGGGCTTAGCAAGAACCGTTCTTACCTACGCATCAAAACCACAACGATAGTTAGTCAAGTTGGTGTTGTTTTAACCTTCGTAAGGACCGGACATAGCCACACGCAGTTCAACTAAAGTTGGAGAAACTGACACCCGCCAGCCACCTGTGTGCAAAGCACGTCAGTAGAACCAGTCTCGCGTAAGCGTACACGTAATGTCGGTCCGGGCCGCTTCATCCAACAGTACCGCCGAACCAAAGTATGACATGCTGGTAATCAGTATGACTTATATCGCCCACAACTCACTTGTGTTCTACTCGTGCATATGACATATACGCATAAAACCTGGCTCGGATACCACTGTAGAGGAACGTAGTAATTTCAAAATTTTCCTACGCACACACAAGATCATGGTGATGCATAGCAACGAGAGGGGAGAGTGTTGTCTACGTACCCTCGTAGACCGTTCGCGGAAGCGTTATATCAACGCGGTTGATGTAGTCGTACGTCTTCACGATTCGACCGATCCAAGTACCGAAAGCACGACACCTCCGAGTTCTACACACGTTCGGCTCGGTGACGTCCTCGCCTTCTCGATCCAGCAAGAGGGGCAAGGTAATAGATGAGTTCCGGCAGCACGACGGCGTGGTGACGGTGTTGGTGAAGAACAATCTCCGCGGGGCTTCACCTAAGCACTACGAAAACTATGACGGAGGATAAACTAGAGGGGACGGGGTTGCCGGTACACGGCTTGGTGTTTCTTGATGTGTCTTGGGTGCTAGCCCTGCCCCTCTATTTATATGTTGAGCCTTGGGGTCGAAACTTGGAGTAAAATCCTCCAAAAAGTCAGTTTCACCCGAAAAGCAAGAGTCCTTCTCAGACTCCAGGGCCAGACGCCATGGTTCCCGGCGTCTGGACCCAGACGCCAGGGACTCTGGCGTCTGGCCCCTGGACTCCGCAAAACTTCCTTTTGCGCTTTCCAAAAACCTCGTGGGCTTTCCCCTTTAGCCCAGATAAAGTGTTCTCATGCCCAAACATTTTGGGAAACATCTGGAACCCCTTCCGGTGAATTCCGGAACCCTTCTGGAGATCAAATACTACTATCCACATATAAATCTTTACTTCCGGACCATTCCGGAGTTCCTCGTCATATCCGTGATCTCATCCGAAACTCCAAACAACATTCGGTCACCAACATACATAACTCATAGTACTATATCGTCAACGAACGTTAAGCGTGCGGACCCTACGGGTTCGAGAACTATGTAGACATGACCGAGACACCTCTCTGGTCAATAACCAATAGCGGGACCTGGATGCCCATATTGGCTCCTACATATTCTACGAAGATCTTTATCGGTCAGACCGCATAACAACATACGTTGTTCCCTTTGTCATCGGTATGTTACTTGACCGAGATTCAATCATCGATATCTCAATACCTAGTTCAATCTCGTTACCGGTAAGTCTCTTTACTCATTCCGTAATACATCATCCCGCAACTAACTCATTAGTTGCAATGCTTGCAAGGCTTATAGTGATGTGCATTATAGAGTGGGCCCAGAGATACCTCTCTGACAATCAGAGTGACAAATCCTAATCTCGAAATACCCCAACCCAACAAGTACCTTCGGAGACACCTGTAGAGCACCTTTATAATCACATAGTTATGTTGTGACGTTTGGTGGCACACAAAGTGTTCCTCCGGTATACGGGAGTTGCATAATCTCATAGTCATAGGAACATGTATAAGTCATGAAGAAAGCAATAGCAACAAACTAAACAATCGAGTGCTAAGCTAACGGAATGGGTCATGTCAATCACATCATTCTCCTAATGATGTGATCCTGTTAATCAAATGACAGCTCATGTCAATGGCTAGGAAACATAACCATCTTTGATCAATGAGCTAGTCAAGTAGAGGCATACTAGTGACACTCTGTTTGTCTATGTATTCACACAAGTATTATGTTTCCGGTTAATACAATTCTAGCATGAATAATAAACATTTATCATGATATAAGGAAATAAATAATAACTTTATTAGTGCCTCTAGGGCATATTTCCTTCACCCCAACCATCATCCTCCTGAATATACAATTACATCCATCACTAGTAAATACAGAATCCAATTGAAAATTTAGATATGCACACATGACACATTGATCATAGGGCTCATATACTCCCAATATACTATGATCATTGTTTTGCATTTTCCATTGTCATGCACACAAATTGAACAACAGAGCTAATATAACTACATATTGTGGACAAATTTATATACTAATGCATCAAATAACTTCTTAATCAATGGATTCCATTTGGGCATATGACATTCAAAACCCCAATGTGAGTAGCATTCAAAAACAAATCTAATAGGGACCCAATCTAAGGCAACGAATCTGAGTAACATTAAAAACCCCAATCTATGAGCATTAAAAACAAATCTAATAAGCATACATCTGTGTAGCATTGAAGCACAGAGATACCTATCTCTCATACAGATCTATCTAGCATTTTGGCAATGAATTTATCCAAAAAACCCTAGTCCAAAAACCCCCATCCCCCAATACAAAAAACCTCGGCCCATCCATCAAACCAACTACTCTAACCATCTGAACTACCGTATGAATCACAATCTAACCAATGCAACTAGGGAGCAACTAACTCTACAAGCTAAGCAAGTGCAAATACCTGCTGCTCCACGGTATTGAATTCATACTCCAGCCAACTCATCCAAAAGTCTGAACTATGGGAGAGGGCCGGACATCATACCCCAACACTCCCCCCTCACGTCTATGCTTCTTTGGAGCTATATGACGTGGGCAGCGGAAGCGGGGGCAGGCCGCAATTAATTATTGTGTTTACTGGGTTTTGAACCCTGAACCTCTTGGTTGTAAGTTTATGCACCTAACCAGTTCACCCATCAGTCCGAACTGATGGAGGGAGGTGGGCAATATATTTCAACACACGGCAGGTTGCGCATCGGGGGTAACGGGATGGGCTGCGCCACTCGACGTCGTCACCCTCTGCAGCGCTGAGGCGGAGCCCGCCACATCCTTCTCCACATCCGTAGTGGTTGCGAGTTTCCCCGCACCGCCGTGGAAATCGCCGACATCCCCGGTCACCGCGCCCTGCAGCTTCACCACATCTCCGGCCGCTGTGCCGGCGTCTCCACGAGGTTCGGTCATCTAACAGATGGAGGCGATGAAGGTGAGGAAGAGGATGTGGTGGGGGAGAGCGAGACGGTGCGGTGGAGGCAGCGGAGGAGAGCGAGACGACGCTGGTGAGGGAGAGGAAGACGATGTGGCAGGGAGGGGATTTGGGGGAAAATGGAAGGGGCGATGGAGGTGGTTGCCCCTCTTTATATGGTTGGACGTTTCGGGCATGTCCATGGACACGTGCTATCACACGACCGCGGTCAGTTGCATGCGCCCACGTATACGTGGCCCCACTCGTCAGAGTTAACGGTCAAAGGCATTGACCCGACGGCAACGTCCGTTGTAACCTGTTCTGAGGGTTTCGGGCAAGGGAGTAGGAAAAATTGAGCAAAAGTTAAGATAGTGGGGATAAATGGGTATAACTAATGAACCAGGGGCATAGAAATAAAAATCCCTTGATATATTATTCAGAGCATCGCACATGCACAAAATATATATGGTACTCCATCTGTTTCTAAATATTTGTCTTTTTGGAGATTTTAAATGGACTATCATATATAAATGTATATAGACATATTTTAAAGTGTAGATTCACTCATTTTACTCTGTATGTAGTCATTTGTTAAAATTTGTAAAGGGACAAATATTTAGAATGGTGGGAGTAGAAATGAAAGCTTAAATATGTGCAGGACGGAAGGACAGCCAAAGGTGCCGCCAAGTAGGAGCATCTCCCTTTCACGCGCACATGCACGGACAGACAGCGGAAGCGGTTGCTGGAGACACACGTCTCTGTGTGAAAACGTCGCGTGTTCCCTTGAGCTCCGTGCGTGCGTGCGTGCGTACGTGCTCGATTTGCTCCTATTGGAGTATCGTTTTCTTTCCGGGCTGCAGATGAAATGTCTCAGCGTGCGGGCATGGTCCAGAGCAGTTGCCAACGTACCGAACTAGTCCCAGCCGTGTAGCAGCAATGTTTGGCTATTTTGGCTAGTCATTAACCAACCGTCTTGAGCTCCTGGGTTAACTTGGGAACCTAGAATTTTGGAGCTAATATGAGCTATCTGCGACGAAACCGCGTACTAGGCGCTCTGCGTTTGCCGTGTCATTTTTGGTGCGTGCGTGCGTGCACCGAGTTCCATTTTGCGTGCGGTTTGCGCCCTCTTGTGCCCAGCTCTCCCCAAATCATTACTCGCCGGCCCGACCATCAAAAGGCACCGTCCGTATATACACCGAACTTGTGCAAATGATCCATCCGATGTGGCCGAACAAAGGTACGCGATGCATGCATGTAGCAGCACATTGCAGGCAGCAGGTTCTCGGCATCTAGAACAGATTGACTGACAGCTCACCCTACTCCCGATACCGACATACTAGTACATGAAATCTTCACTCGCTGCTCAGTACTGCATGCATTGCCAACATGATTCACGTGACACGGCGGCCAGTGCGCTCTCGGGGCAACCCTTCCTTCCTTGTCGTACGGCCGCGTCTCGTTTTTAACGGGGGCGCATCCACTCCACAGACCACAGCGAGCACAGTTATTACTTGTACTAGTGGCAGCTTGTAGTCCAGTGACCAACGCAACCCATAAAATCAACTCTTTTTTTTTGAGAATAGAAAATCAACTTCTTGGCGCACGTGAGCTTCCGCTGTCATATCCAGGGCCGGAAGCCGGCTCGGCTCTATATAAAACCAACCACAGACCGTGAAAACCAGCAAGCCGACCGAGAGCAGAGCCACAGCCACCAAAGGCGTCTTGGCCGGGTCCATTTCTTGGACAGACCTACCAACGCTCTCGCAGGACACGCACGGCCGCACCGCATGTCGTGGTCTGACACGGACGCGGCGCTCTTCGCGGCCGTCCTGGGCCACGACGCCGCGCGCCACCTGGCCACCACACCGCCGCACCTCGACGGCCCGGCCTCGTCGTCGCCCGAGCTGCAGACGCGCCTGTACGACCTCGTCGAGCGGGGAGGAGCCTGGACCTACGGCATCTACTGGCAGGAGTCCCGGGCCGGCGCCGGCGTGCTCGGCTGGGGCGACGGGCACTGCCGCGACGGCCCGGCCGAGCAAGCCGGGGCCACGGACAGGAGCCTGGCGCGTAAGCGCGCGCTGCTGCGGCTCCACGCGCTGTATGGCGGCGGGGACGAGGACGGCGCCGACTACGCGCTCCGCCTCGACCGGGTCACTGGCGTTGAGATGTACTTCCTGGCGTCCATGTACTTCTCGTTCCGCGAGGACGCCGGCGGCCCGGGCCGCGCGCTCACCTCCAGCCACCACGCCTGGGCCGCCGTCGATCCCCACCTGCCCGCCGCACCCGGGTGGTACGTCCGCGCGTCCCTCGCCCAGTCCGCCGGCCTACGCACAGTCGTCTTCCTCCCTTGCAAGGGCGGCGTCCTTGAGCTCGGTTCCGCCGTGGCCATGCGCGAGAACCCCGAGGTCCTGCGCGCCATCCAATCTGTCTTCCACGTCGAGGCCGTCGCGCCGGACGATCGCATGAGGATCTTCGGGAAGGACGTCTCCCGCAGCCCCCCATTGCCGCCGGTGCAAACCACGGGGAGCGACGCCAGTTGGGCGCTGCGGCTCGGCGGGCAGGCTAAGCAGGAGGCGGCGGCGGCCAAACCGAAACCCCAGCAGGAGCCTCCCAAGACCATAAGCTTTCAGCAACGCCGTCGGCGCGCAGAAGCAGGCGGGCGGCGAGGAGCGGAGGCCGCGGAAGCGGGGGCGCAAGCCGGCGAACGGGCGGGAGGAGCCGCTGAACCACGTGGAGGCGGAGCGGCAGCGGCGGGAGAAGCTGAACCAGCGGTTCTACGCGCTGCGCGCGGTGGTGCCCAAGATCTCCAAGATGGACAAGGCGTCGCTGCTGAGCGACGCCATCGCGTACATCCAGGAGCTGGAGGAGCGCCTCCGGGGCGGCGCGCCGGCGCGGGCGGAGGCCGGGCCGTCCGTGGAGGTGAAGGCAATGCAGGACGAGGTGGTGCTGCGCGTGAGCACCCCCCTCGACGCGCACCCCATCTCCGGGCCGCTGAGCGCCATGCGGGACTCCCAGCTGAGCGTGGTGGCGTCGAGCATGGCGGTGGCGGACGACACCGTCACGCACACGCTCGTGGTGCGGTCGGCGGGGCCCGAGCGGCTCACGGCCGAGGCCGTGCTGGCCGCGATTTCCCGTGGGGTGATGATGAGCGCCACCCCCTCCCCGTGACCGTGCAGCTGTAACAATCGCGCGGCTCGTGCCGTAGTACGTACAGGCAACTGTCAACCGTTAGTGTGAGTTTAGGTGAGCATGCTCCTCGTGACTGCATGCCACGTGGCGCACAGGAGAAAGGTAAAATGGTCAATGGGGAGGCTAAAAGGTGAAACCCCTTTCCCCAAGTGGCAGTATCCCAGATTGCCAGTGGTAGATTCTAAGATTCATGTAGTGCACCTGGTTATCAATTTGCACCTACTAGCACACAGTAGATCAAATCTACGCAAAATTGTTATGTATAGGAAGATGCAGTAATTCTCAGCCTTGTGGATGACTCCGTGTTTCTTTGAAGAAGAGACCGTGGAATTTGAGCGCGTCGTGCGTGGCGGTGGGGGTTTACTTTGACCGACCGCACGCGCGCTCTCCGTCCAGATCTTTACCTACACCCGCTGGCCTGAAAGTTTTCCTCGTCGGGTCGTCGTCCACGTCCTCGTCTGGACTTGACAGTCGCCGGCCCGCACCGCGTCTTCGCGTGACGCCGCACGCGCGTTGCTTGTGACAACTTCTCTTGCGGCGCGTGACCACGGGACTCGCCTCTCGCCTCGCCACCTCTGGTAGCCCGGTGTCGTCGCATCGTGTGACCGCAACCCAACAACCGGGGCTCGTGTCGTGTGCCCGCCTCCGATCGGCTCGCTACTCCTCGCGTCGTGCACGGTTGATGGAGATGTAAGATGTAACCGGTGGTCCGGAGGCAGGCGATGTGTCAGTCAGCTGCAGGGCGCGCGCACCGGGCCAATGGGACCGACGTTACGCGCCAACAACCTTAAACAGCAACCCTTTCAGTCGAGGACCTGATGTGCCGTGGCACCACGGCCTTTTTCTGAACTCACTCACCCATGCTCCGACGCGCGTCACGCTTTAATCAAGTTACAATCAGTTTTTTTTCTTCGAAAAACTTTCAATCTATTCATTTTCAACACAATTAGTCGAAGTCGCGAAATCTAAATCACCAACTCCCATCCAGTGCCATTAAGAAGTAGGAGTAACTAAAAGCACGGTGGCCGATAGAAAGATGTTGATAGAAAAAAGAGCCGTCTTGATAAACTTTTATAATAGACATGATCCTTTTCATAAGAAAAAAGCACTGCTAATGCTTCACCGTGTAGAGAGTGGGGGCTATGGAGCCAACTGATTTGATTACTCAACTAAGCTCACTAAAACACAACAAAACAAAAAAGTTCAACAACTATACAATTATGACACTGCACCTTTTAAGCTTAGTAGCATTTCGTTTTTTATATACACCTTATATGTAAAACTATGGGGGAAATCACGAATGCGCTCATTTATGCGTACATACACTCACCTTGAACGCTTGCATGCACACCTTATCCTACGAGTTATCTTCGAAAGACCGAGGGGTACATCATCTTGAGATTGACGAAATCATCACAGATGTCTCCGTAGTTGACGGAAACATCTCCTCCCACTGAACAAGTATCGCCGAAAAGTCTGAAATAAATTCAAGAAAATACAATCGTTATGTATATTTGTTCAAATAATATAAAGTGGCAATGGAAGTAAACTGTACTCCCTCTGTATCAATATACAATGCCCTTGTATTTTGAGGAAAACTTTGACTATCATTTGATCAACAAAAAATATGAGTTAATCAAATGTATATATTATTAAAACCTTTTAAAACATCCGATGATAGAAAAATTGTGGAATATAACTTTTGATGATTATTATTTTTAGGCTAAGGCCAACAGTCTATTTTTCGATAAAGGATGGATTTTATTGGCCCAGAGTGGAGCATCAAGAGAATACAAATATTATAAACTCACATACCTGGCCTCTATATAGTTAGGATGCACACAGTTAACACCAACGTGAACAAAAAATACACAGGCAACTAGTAAAGACATATAAGAACAAAGACGTGTGTAGGCAAGAAAAAAGGAAGAAAAAAAATGTTCAGATCCGTGATCTCGCAAACTGTAACAATGACCATATCCATGCCAACCATCTCAAGACACCATGTGGACGATGAAGCTCTTCAACAATGCATTCAGGAAGGAAGCGATGCTCATGCGCCACCGTCATCGGATCCAACTATCAAGACCAAAATCTAGGTTTTCACCCTGATTAATTAGTCCGAGCAATGCCCTTAACAAGGTAACGACGCAAAAAAGACATCGTAATTGCCATGTATAACCAACTCAGATCAGACCTAGGCTTCACCACAGAGCTCAAAATCGGGTGCACGTAGCACCATCATTGAAGTCAGTCATGTGTTGTCGCCACCACTTTTCCCCGATCCCAACAACTACACGCGATGCGCGCCTACCACCGCTGCACAATCAACCCTCTGCATTAACTCTCCGTTCATAGTTTGCATCTCACCGCCAAAGTCAACAACCAGATCTGGAGAGATTAACCGTCTCCGAAGAACTTTCGGTGACCACTGTGGTCATGGAGCCGCGGAAGGTCGCTCTAACATAGCCGGCAACCACCACCCCCGACCGACAGGGTCTGAATAGCCACCAGATCTGAATCAGGGCAACCATGCCGAGTCAACCATGGATGACATTGAAGCAGTGGCTGAAGGAAATATGCCCTAGAGGCAATAATAAAGTTATTATTTATTTCCTTATATCATGATAAATGTTTATTATTCATGCTAGAATTGTATTAACCGGAAACATAATACATGTGTGAATACATAGACAAACAGAGTGTCACTAGTATGCCTCTACTTGACTAGCTCGTTAATCAAAGATGGTTATGTTTCCTAACCATGGACAAAGAGTTGTTATTTGACTAAACGGGATCACATCATTAGGTGAATGATCTGATCGACATGACCCATTCCATTAGCTTAGCACCCGATCGTTTAGTATGTTGCTATTGCTTTCTTCATGACTTATACATGTTCCTATGACTATGAGATTATGCAACTCCCGTTTGTCGGAGGAACACTTTGTGTGCTACCAAACGTCACAACGTAACTGGGTGATTATAAAGGTGCTCTACAGGTGTCTCCAAAGGTATATGTTGGGTTGGCGTATTTCGAGATTAGGATTTGTCACTCCGATTGTCGGAGAGGTATCTCTGGGCCCTCTCGGTAATGCACATCACATAAAGCCTTGCAAGCATGTAACTAAGATGTAAAGAGACTTGCCAGTAACGATATTGAACTAGGTATTGGATATCGACGATCGAATCTCGGGCAAGTAACACACCGATGACAAAGGGAACAACGTATGTTGTTATGCGGTCTGACCGATAAAGATCTTCGTAGAATATGTAGGAGCCAATATGGGAATCCAGGTCCCGCTATTGGTTATTGACCAGAGACGTGTCTCGGTCAAGTCTACATTGTTCTCAAACCGTAGGGTCCGCACGCTTAACGTTACGATGACAGTTTCATTATGAGTTTATATATTTTGATGTACCGAAGGTTGTTCGGAGTCCCGGATGTGATCACGGACATGACAAGGAGTCTCGAAATGGTCGAGACATAAAGATTGATATATTGGAAGCCTATATTTGGATATCGGAAGTGTTCCGGGTGAAATCGGGATTTTACCGGAGTACCGGGAGGTTACCGGAACCCCCCGGGAGGTATATGGGCCTTAGTGGGCTTAGTGGAAGAGAGGAGAGGTGGCCAGGGCTGGGCCGCGCGCCCCTCCCCCCTAGTCCGAATAGGACAAGGAGAGGGGGCCGGCGCCCCCCTTCCTTCTCTCTCTCCTCTTCTCCCCTCCCGAATCCTATTCCAACTAGGAAAGGGGGGGAATCCTACTCCCGGAGGGAGTAGGACTCCTCCTGGCGCCCTCTCCTGGCCGGCCGCACCCCCCCTTTGACTCCTTTATATACGGAGGCAGGGGGCACCTCTAGACACACAAGTTGATCCACGTGATCTATTCCTTAGCCGTGTGCGGTGCCCCCTGCCACCATATACCTCGATAATACTGTAGCGGAGTTTTAGCGAAGCCCTGCTGATGTAGTTCATCAAGATCGTCACCACGCCGTCGTGCTGACGAAACTCTGCCCTGACACTTTGCTGGATCGGAGTCCGGGGATCGTCATCGAGCTGAACGTGTGCTCGAACTCGGAGGTGCCGTAGTTTCTGTGCTTGATCGGTTGGATCATGAAGACGTACGACTACTTCCTCTACGTCGTGTCATCGCTTCCGCAGTCGGTCTGCGTTGGGTACGTAGACAACACTCTCCCCCTCATTGCTATGCATCACATGATCTTGCGTGTGCGTAGGAAATTTTTTGAAATTACTACGAAACCCAACAATGGCATCCGAGCCTAGGTTATTTATGTTGATGTTATATGCACGAGTAGAACACAAGTGAGTTGTGGACGATACAAGTCATACTGCCTACCAGCATGTCATACTTTGGTTTGGCGGTATTGTTGGACGAGACGACCCGGACCAACCTTACGCGTACGCTTACACGAGACCGGTTCCCTCGATGTGCTTTGCACATAGATGGCTTGCGGGCGACTGTCTCTCCAACTTTAGTTGAACCGAGTGTGGTTACGCCCGGTCCTTGCGAAGGTTAAAATTGAGTCTATTTGACAAACTATCGTTGTGGTTTTGATGCGTAGGTGAGATTGGTTCTTACTTAAGCCCATAGCAGCCACGTAAAACATGCAACAACAAAGTAGAGGACGTCTAACTTGTTTTTGCAGGGCATGTTGTGATGTGATATGGTCAAGGCATGATGCTGAATTTTATTGTATGATATGATCATGTTTTGTAACCGAGTTATCGGCAACTGGCAGGAGCCATATGGTTGTCGCTTTATTGTATGCAATGCAATCGCGATGTAATGCTTTACCTTATTACTAAACGGTAGTGATAGTCGTGGAAGCATAAGATTGGCGAGACGACAACGATGCTATGATGGAGATCAAGGTGTCGCGCCGGTGACGATGGTGATCATGACGGTGCTTCGGAGATGTAGATCACAGGCACAAGATGATGATGGCCATATCATATCACTTATATTGATTGCATGTGATGTTTATCTTTTATGCATCTTATCTTGCTTTGATTGACGGTAGCATTATAAGATGATCTCTCACTAAATTATCAAGAAGTGTTCTCCCTGAGTATGCACCGTTGCGAAAGTTCTTCGTGCTGAGACACCACGTGATGATCGGGTGTGATAGGCTCTACGTTCAAATACAACGGGTGCAAAACAGTTGCACACGCAGAATACTCAGGTTATACTTGACGAGCCAAGCATATACAGATATGGCCTCAGAACACAGAGACCGAAAGGTCGAGCGTGAATCATATAGTAGATATGATCAACATAATGATGTTCACCGATGAAACTACTCCATCTCACGTGATGATTGGACATGGTTTAGTTGATTTGGATCACGTGATCACTTAGAGGATTAGAGGGATGTCTATCTAAGTGGGAGTTCTTAAGTAATATGATTAATTGAACTTAAATTTATCATGAACTTAGTCCTTGATAGTATCTTGCTTGTTTATGTTGATTGTAGATAGATGGCTCGTGCTGTTGTTCCGTTGAATTTTAATGCGTTCCTTGAGAAAGCAAAGTTGAAAGATGATGGTAGCAATTACACGGACTGGGTCCGTAACTTGAGGATTATCCTCATAGCTGCACAGAAGAATTACGTCCTGGAAGCACCGCTGGGTGCCAGGCCTGCTGCTGGAGCAACGCCAGATGTTATGAACGTCTGGCAGAGCAAAGCTGATGACTACTCGATAGTTCAGTGTGCCATGCTTTACGGCTTAGAATCGGGACTTCAACGACGTTTTGAACGTCATGGAGCATATGAGATGTTCCAGGAGTTGAAGTTGATATTTCAAGCAAATGCCCGGATTGAGAGATATGAAGTCTCCAATAAGTTCTATAGCTGCAAGATGGAGGAGAATAGTTCTGTCAGTGAGCATATACTCAAAATGTCTGGGTATAATAATCACTTGATTCAATTGGGAGTTAATCTTCCAGATGATTGCGTCATTGACAGAATTCTCCAATCACTGCCACCAAGCTACAAGAGCTTCGTGATGAACTATAATATGCAAGGGATGAACAAGACTATTCCTGAGCTCTTCGCGATGCTGAAAGCTGCGGAGGTAGAAATCAAGAAAGAGCATCAAGTGTTGATGGTCAACAAGACCACTAGTTTCAAGAAAAAGGGCAAAGGAAAGAAGAAGGGGAACTTCAAGAAGAACGGCAAGCCAGTTGCTGCTCAAGAGAAGAAACCCAAGTCTGGACCTAAGCCTGAAACTGAGTGCTTCTACTGCAAGCAGACTGGTCACTGGAAGCGGAACTGCCCCAAGTATTTGGCGGATAAGAAGGATGGCAAAGTGAACAAAGGTATATGTGATATACATGTTATTGATGTGTACCTTACTCATGCTCGCAGTAGCACCTGGGTATTTGATACTGGTTCTGTTGCTAATATTTGCAACTCGAAACAGGGGCTACGGATTAAGCGAAGATTGGCTAAGGACGAGGTGACGATGCGCGTGGGAAACGGTTCCAAAGTCGATGTGATCGCGGTCGGCACGCTACCTCTACATCTAACTTCGGGATTAATATTAGACCTAAATAATTGTTATTTGGTGCCAGCTTGAGCATGAACATTATATCTGGATCTTGTTTAATGCGAGACGGTTATTCATTTAAATCAGAGAATAATGGTTGTTCTATTTATATGAGTAATATCTTTTATGGTCATGCACCCTTGAAGAGTGGTCTATTTTTATTGAATCTCGATAGTAGTAATACACATATTCATAATGTTGAAGCCAAAAGATGCAGAGTTGATAATGAAAGTGCAACTTATTTGTGGCACTGTCGTTTAGGTCATATCGGTATAAAGCGCATGAAGAAACTCCATACTGATGGACTTTTGGAACCACTTGATTATGAATCACTTGGTACTTGTGAACCGTGCCTCATGGGCAAGATGACTAAAACACCGTTCTCCGGTACTATGGAGAGAGCAACAGATTTGTTGGAAATCATACATACCGATGTATGTGGTCCGATGAATATTGAGGCTCGTGGCGGATATCGTTATTTTCTCACCTTCACAGATGATTTAAGCAGATATGGGTATATTTACTTAATGAAACATAAATCTGAAACATTTGAAAGGTTCAAAGAATTTCAGAGTGAAGTTGAAAATCATCGTAACAAGAAAATAAAGTTTCTACGATCTGATCGTGGAGGAGAATATTTGAGTTACAAGTTTGGTGTACATTTGAAAAACTGTGGAATAGTTTCGCAACTCACGCCACCCGGAACACCACAACGTAATGGTGTGTCCGAACGTCGTAATCGTACTTTACCAGATATGGTGCGATCTATGATGTCTCTTACTGATTTACCGCTATCATTTTGGGGTTATGCTTTAGAGACGGCCGCATTCACATTAAATAGGGCACCATCAAAATCCGTTGAGACGACGCCTTATGAACTATGGTTTGGCAAGAAACCAAAGTTGTCGTTTCTGAAAGTTTGGGGCTGCGATGCTTATGTGAAAAAGCTTCAACCTAACAAGCTCGAACCCAAATCGGAGAAGTGTGTCTTCATAGGATATCCAAAGGAAACTATTGGATACACCTTCTATCACAGATCCGAAGGCAAGACTTTTGTTGCTAAATTCGGAAACTTTCTTGAGAAGGAGTTTCTCTCGAAAGAAGTGAGTGGGAGGAAAGCAGAACTTGACGAGGTAACTGTACCTGCTCCCTTGTTGGAAAGTAGTACATCACAGAAAATTGTTTCTGCGACACCTACACCAATAAGTGAGGAAGTTAATGATAATGATCATGAAACTTCAGAACAAGATACTACTGAACCTCGTAGATCAACCAGAGTAAGATCCGCACCAGAGTGGTACGGTAATCCAGTTCTGGAAGTCATGCTACTAGATCATGATGAACCTACGAACTATGAAGAAGCGATGGTGAGCCCAGATTCCGCAAAGTGGCTTGAAGCCATGAAATCTGAGATGGGATCCATGTATGAGAACAAAGTATGGACTTTGGTTGACTTGCCCGATGATCGGCAAGCAATAGAGAATAAATGGATCTTCAAGAAGAAGACTGATGCTGATGGTAATGTTACTGTCTACAAAGCTCGACTTGTCGCAAAAGGTTTTCGACAAGTTCAAGGGATTGACTACGATGAGACCTTCTCACCCGTAGCGATGCTTAAGTCCGTCCGAATCATGTTAGCGATTGCCGCATTTTATGATTATGAAATTTGGCAGATGGATGTCAAAACTGCATTCCTGAATGGATTTCTGGAAGAAGAGTTGTATATGATGCAACCGGAAGGTTTTGTCGATCCAAAGGGAGCTAACAAAGTGTGCAAGCTCCAGCGATCCATTTATGGACTGGTGCAAGCCTCTCGGAGTTGGAATAAACGTTTTGATAGTGTGATCAAAGCATTTGGTTTTATACAGACTTTCGGAGAAGCCTGTATTTACAAAAAAGTGAGTGGGAGCTCTGTAGCATTTCTGATATTATATGTGGATGACATATTGCTAATTGGAAATGATATAGAATTTCTGGATAGCATAAAGGGATACTTGAATAAAAGTTTTTCAATGAAAGACCTCGGTGAAGCTGCTTACATATTAGGCATTAAGATCTATAGAGATAGATCAAGACGCTTAATTGGACTTTCACAAAGCACATACCTTGACAAGATTTTGAAGAAATTCAAAATGGATCAAGCAAAGAAAGGATTCTTGCCTGTGTTACAAGGTGTGAAGTTGAGTAAGACTCAATGCCCGACCACTGCAGAAGATAGAGAGAATATGAAAGATGTTCCCTATGCATCAGCCATAGGCTCTATCATGTATGCAATGCTGTGTACCAGACCTGATGTGTGCCTTGCTATAAGTTTAGCAGGGAGGTACCAAAGTAATCCAGGAGTGGATCACTGGACAGCGGTCAAGAACATCCTGAAATACCTGAAAAGGACTAAGGATATGTTTCTCGTATATGGAGGTGACAAAGAGCTCACCATAAAAGGTTACGTTGATGCAAGCTTTGACACTGATCCGGACGATTCTAAATCGCAAACCGAATACGTGTTTACATTAAACGGTGGAGCTGTCAGTTGGTGCAGTTCTAAACAAAGCATCGTAGTGGGATCTACATGTGAAGCGGAGTACATAGCTGCTTCGGAAGCAGCGAACGAAGGAGTCTGGATGAAGGAGTTCATATCCGATCTAGGTGTCATACCTAATGCATCGGGTCCAATGAAAATCTTTTGTGACAATACTGGTGCAATTGCCTTGGCAAAGGAATCCAGATTTCACAAAAGGACCAAACACATCAAGAGACGCTTCAACTCCATCCGGGATCTAGTCCAGGTGGGAGACATAGAGATTTGCAAGATACATACGGATCTGAATGTTGCAGACCCGTTGACTAAGCCTCTTCCACGAGCAAAACATGATCAGCACCAAAGCTCCATGGGTGTTAGATTCATTACAGTGTAATCTAGATTATTGACTCTAGTGCAAGTGGGAGACTGAAGGAAATATGCCCTAGAGGCAATAATAAAGTTATTATTTATTTCCTTATAATCATGATAAATGTTTATTATTCATGCTAGAATTGTATTAACCGGAAACATAATACATGTGTGAATACATAGACAAACAAAGTGTCACTAGTATGCCTCTACTTGACTAGCTCGTTAATCAAAGATGGTTATGTTTCCTGACCATGAACAATGAGTTGTTATTTGATTAACGAGGTCACATCATTGGTTGAATGATCTGATTGACATGACCCATTCCATTAGCTTAGCACCCGATCGTTTAGTATGATGCTATTGCTTTTCTTCATGACTTATACATGTTCCTATGACTATGAGATTATGCAACTCCCGTTTACCGGAGGAACACTTTGTGTGCCACGAAACGTCACAGCGTAACTGGGTGATTATAAAGGTGCTCTACAGGTGTCTCCGAAGGTACTTGTTGGGTTGGCGTATTTCGAGATTAGGATTTGTCACTCCGATTGTCGGAGAGGTATCTCTGGGCCCACTCTATAATGCACATCACTATAAGCCTTGCAAGCATTACAACTAATATGTTAGTTGTGAGATGATGTATTACGGAACGAGTAAAGAGACTTGCCGGTAATGAGATTGAACTAGGAATTGGATACCGACGATCGAATCTCGGGCAAGTAACATACCGATGACAAAGGGAACAACGTATGTTGTTATGCGGTCGGACCGATAAAGATCTTCGTAGAATATGTAGGAGCCAATATGGGCATCCAGGTCCCGCTATTGGTTATTGACCGGAGACATGTCTCGGTCATGTCTACATTGTTCTCGAACCCGTAGGGTCCGCACGCTTAAGGTTACGATGACAGTTACATTATGAGTTTATGCATTTTGATGTACCAAAGGTTGTTCGGAGTCCCGGATGTGATCACGGACATGACGAGGAGTCTCGAAATGGTCGAGACGTAAAGATTGATATATTGGAAGCCTATGTTTGGACATCGGAAGTGTTCCGGGTGAAATCGGGATTTTACCGGAGTACCGGGAGGGTTACTGGAACCCCCCGGGAGCTATATGGGCCATAGTGGGCCTTAGTGGAAAAGAGAAGGGGCTGCCCTAGATGGGCTGCGCGCCTCCCCCCTTCCCCTAGTCCTATTAGGACTAGGAGAGGTGGCCGTCCCCCTCCTCCTCTTTTCCCCCTCCGCGAATCCTATTCCAACTAGGATTGGGGGGGGAATCCTACTCCCAGAGGGAGTAGGACTCTCCTGGCGCACCAAGCTTGGCCGGCCAGCCTCCCCTCCTCTACTCCTTTATATACGGAGGCAGGGGGCACCTCTAGACACACAAGTTGATCCACGTGATCTATTCCTTAGCCGTGTGTGGTGCCCCCTGCCACCATATACCTCGATAATACTGTAGCGGAGTTTTAGCGAAGCCCTGCTGCTATAGTTCATCAAGATCGTCACCACGCCGTCGTGCTGACGAAACTCTGCCCCGACACTTTGCTGGATCGGAGTCCGGGGATCGTCATCGAGCTGAACGTGTGCTCGAACTCGGAGGTGCCGTAGTTTCGGTGCTTGATCGGTTGGATCATGAAGACGTACGACTACTTCCTCTACGTCGTGTCATCGCTTCCGCAGTCGGTCTGCGTTGGGTACGTAGACAACACTCCCCCCTCGTTGCTATGCATCACATGATCTTGCATGTGCGTAGGAAAATTTTTGAAATTACTACGAAACCCAACACTTGGACCCTACGCCAAGGAAGCTTCGAGGTGGGCACGAGGTAGGGGGCGCGCCCTATACCCCCAGGCGCGCCCCCACCCTCGTGGGCCCACCGAAGCTCCACTGACGTACTTCTTCCTCCTATATATACCTACGTACCCCCAAACGAACAGATACGGAGCCAAAAACCTAATTCCACCACCGCAACTTTCTGTATCCACGAGATCCCATCTTGGGGCCTATTCCGGAGCTCCGCCGAAGAGGGCCGTCATCACAGAGGGCTTCTACATCATCATAGCCTCTCCGATGAAGTGTGAGTAGTTTACCTCAGACCTTCGGGTCCATAGTTATTAGCTAGATGGCTTCTTCTCTCTTTTTGGATCTCAATACAAAGTTCTCCCCTCTCTCGTGGAGATCTATTCGATGTAATCTTCTTCTTTTTGCCGTGTGTTTGTTGAGACCAATGAATTGTGGGTTTATGATCAAGTCTATCTATGAATAATATTTGAATCTTCTCTGAATTCTTTTATGTATGATTGGTTATCTTTGCAAGTCTCTTCGAATTATCCGTTTGGTTTGGCCAACTAGATTGGTAGTTCTTGCCATGGGAGAAGTGCTTAGCTTTGGGTTCGATCTTGCGGTGTCCTTTCCCAGTGACAGAAGGGGCAGCAAGGCACGTATTGCATCGTTGCCATCAAGGATAACAAGATGGGGTTTATTTCATATTGCATGAATTTATCTCTCTACATCATGTCATCTTGCTTAAAGCGTTACTCTGTTTTTAACTTAATACTCTAGATGCATGCTGGATAGCGGTCGATGAGTGGAGTAATAGTAGTAGATGCAGAATCATTTCGGTCTACTTGTCACGGACGTGATGCCTATATACATGATCATGCCTAGATATTCTCATAACTATGCTCAATTCTGTCAATTTCTCAACAGTAATTTGTTCACCCACCGTAGAATACTTATGCTCTTGAGAGAAGCCACTAGTGAAACCTATGGCCCCCGGGTCTATTCTCATCATATCAATCTCCATCTCTTTAATCTTGCTTTGCTTTTTTACTTTGCCTTTTACTTTTCACTTTGCATCTCTATACCAAAAATACCAAAAATATTATATCTATCAGATCTCACTCTCGTAAGTGACCGTGAAGGGATTGACAACCCCTAATCGCGTTGGTTGCGAGTAGCTATCATTTTGTGCAGGTACGAGGGACTTGAGCGTGGCCTCCTACTGGATTGATACCTTGGTTCTCAAAAACTGAGGGAAATACTTACGCTACTCTGCTGCATCATCCTTTCCTCTTCGGGGAAATCCAACGCAAGCTCAAGAGGTAGCAAGAAGAATTTCTAGCGCCGTTGCCGGGGAGTCTACGCAAAATGTCAACATACCAAGTACCCATCACAATCCCTATCTCTCGCATTACATTATTTGCCATTTTCCTCTCGTTTTCCTCTCCCCCACTTCACCCTTGCCGTTTTATTCGCCCTCTCTTTCCCAATCTCCTTCTCCTTCTCCTTCTCCGCCTCTCTTTTCCGTTTGCCTTTTTCTCGCTTGCCTGCTCGTGTGTTGGATTGCTTGTTTGTCGCGATGGCTCAAGATACTACCAAATTGTGTGACTTCACCAATACCAATAATAATGATTTCCTTAGCGCTCCGATTGCTCCTCTTGCCAATACTGAATCTTGTGAAATCAATACTGCTTCGTTGAATCTTGTTATGAAAGATCAATTCGCCGGCCTTCCTAGTGAAGATGCCGCTACTCATCTGAATAGCTTCGTTGATTTATGTGATATGCAAAAGAAAAAAGATGTCAATAATGATGTCGTTAAATTGAAGCTATTTCCTTTTCCGCTTAGAGATCGTGCTAAAGCTTGGTTTTCATCTTTGCCTAAAAATAGTATTGATTCTTGGAACAAGTGCAAAGATGCTTTTATCTCTAAGTATTTCCCTCCCGCTAAGATCATCTCTCTTAGAAACGATATTATGAACTTTAAGCAACTTGATCATGAACATGTTGCACAAGCTTGGGAGAGAATGAAATTAATGATACGTAATTGCCCTACTCATGGTTTGAATTTGTGGATGATTATACAAAACTTTTATGCCGGGTTGAATTTTGCTTCTAGAAATCTTTTAGATTCGGCCGTGGGAGGCACTTTTATGGAAATCACTTTAGGAGATGCTACTAAACTCCTAGATAATATTATGGTTAATTATTCTCAACGGCATACTGAAAGATCTTCTAATAAAAAAGTGCATGCGATAGAAGAAATCAATGTTTTGAGTGGAAAGATGGATGAACTTATGAAATTATTTGCTACTAAGAGTGTTTCTTCTGATCCTAATGATATGCCTTTTTCTACTTTGATTGAGAATAACAATGAATCTATGGATGTGAATTTTGTTGGAAGGAATAATTTTGGTAACAACGCTTATAGAGGGAATTTTAATCCTAGGCCATATCCTAGTAATCCTTCTAATAATTATGGGAATTCCTACAACAACTCTTATGGGAATTATAATAAGATGCCCTCTGAATTTGAGAATAGTGTTAAAGAGTTTATGAATTCACAAAAGAATTTTAATGCTTTGCTTGAAGAGAAATTGCTTAAAGTTGATGATTTGGCTAGGAACGTTGATACGTTGATATAATTTCTCTTGAGGTTGATTCTTTAAAGCTTAGATCTATTCCTCCTAAGCATGATCTCAATGAGTCTCTCAAAGCCATGAGAATTTCCATTGATGAGTGCAAGGAAAGAACCGCTTGGATGTGTGCTTCCAAAGATGTCTTTATTAAAGCGTGTTATTCCAATTCCTATGAAAATCAAGATGAAGATCTAAAAGTTATTGATTTGTCTCCTTTTAAATCTTTTTTTTGCAATATGAATCTTTATGAAACTAAATATGATCTTCCTTTACCTAGAAGGCGTTCTAAAAATTCGGAGTATTTAGATCTTTATGATGAAATTGATGAAAGTGGGATTGAAAGAAATAAAAATCTAGATGTTGCTAAACCCACTATATTGGATTTCAAGGAATTTAATTATGAAAGTTGCTCTTTAATTGATTGTATTTCCTTGTTGCAATCCATGCTAAATTCTCCACATGCTTATAGTCAAAAGAAAGCCTTCATCGAACATATTGTTGATGCCTTGATGCAATCTTATGAAGAAAAACTTGAGTTGTAAGTTTCTATCCCTAGAAAACTCTATGATGAGTGGGAACCAACTATTAAAATTAAAATTAAAGATCATGAGTTTTATGCCTTGTGTGATTTGGGTGCTAGTGTCTCCAGCATCCCCAAAACTTTGTGTGATTTGCTAGATTTCCGCGATTTTGATGATTGCTCTCTAAACTTGCATCTTGCGGATTCTACTATTAAGAAACCTATGGGAAGGATTAATGATGTTCTTATTGTTGAAAATTTAAATTATGTTCCCATAGATTTCATTGTTCTTGATATAGATTGCAATCCTTCTTGCCCTATTATTCTTGGTAGACCTTTCCTTAGAACAGTTGGTGCGATTATTGATATGAAGGAAGGGAATATTAGATTTTAATTTCCATTAAAAAAGGGCATGGAACACTTTTCAAGAAAGAAAATAAAATTTCCATATGAAACTATCATGAGAGCCAATCATGAGAGCCACTTATGGATTGCCTACCAAAGATGGCAATACCTAGATCTATCCTCGCTTTTATGCCTAGCTAGGGGCGTTAAATGATAGCGCTTGTTGGGAGACAACCCAATTTTATTTTTATTCCTTGCTTTTTGCTCCTGTTTAGTAATAAATAATTTATTTAGCCTATGTTTTGGTTGTGTTTTTGTGTTTAAATAGAATTTTTGCCAAGTAGAACCGTTGGGAAGACTTGGGGAAAGTCTTGTTGAACTTGCTGTAAAAAACAGAAACTTTAGCGCTCACGAGAACTGCTGTCATTTTTATTTGAAAAGTGATATTTAGTTAATTATTTTTGAATATAATTAATAGATAAATTCCTCACGTCCATAAATTTATTTTAGAATTTTTGGGGTTCCATAAGTTTGCGTTAGTTACAGATTACTACAGACTGTTCTGTTTTCGACAGATTCTGTTTTTCGTGTGTTGTTTGCTAATTTTGATGAATCTATGGCTAGTAAAATAGTTTATAATCCATATAGAAGTTGGAATACAGTAGGTTTAACACCAATATAAATAAATAATGAGTTCATTACAGTACCTTGAAGTGGTCTTTTGTTTTCTTTCTCTAACGGAGCTCACGAGATTTCTATTTGAGTTTTGTGTTGTGAAGTTTTCAAGTTTTGGGTGAATTCTTTTGATGGATTATGGAACAAGGAGTGGCAAGAGCCTAAGCTTGGGGATGCCCATGGCACCCCCAACATAATCCAAGGACACCAAAAAGTCAAAGCTTGGGGATGCCCCGGAAGGCATCCCCTCTTTCGTCCACTTCCATTGGTAATTTACTTGGAGCTATATTTTTATTCACCAACATGATATGTGTTTTGCTTGGAGTGTCTTGTATTATTTGTGTATTTGTGTTTTAGTGTGCCACAATCATCCTTGCTGTACACACCTTTTGAGAGAGCCATACATGAATTAAAATTTTATAGAATACTCTATGTGCTTCACTTATATCTTTTGAGCATTATAATTTTGCTCTATGTGCTTCACTTATATATTTTGAGCTATGTAGTTTTGCTCTATGTGCTTCACTTATATCTTTTGAGCATTATAATTTTGCTCTATGTGCTTCACTTAGATCTTTTAAGAGCACGGTGGTGGATTTGTTTTAAAGAAACTATTGATCTCTCATGCTTCACTTAAATTTTTTTGAGAGTCTTAATAGCATGGTAATTTGCTTAATAATAACATGCTTGGTATTCAAGATTTGTGAAACTTTCTTTTGAGTGCATTGAATACTAAGAAAAGATTGAAGCATGATAATTGTTTTGAGATATGGAGGTGATAATATTAGAGTCATGCTAGTTGAGTAGTTGTGAATTTAAAGAATACTTGTGTTAAAGTTTGTGATTCCCGTAGCATGAACGTATGGTGAACTATTTTGTGATGAAGTCGGAGCATGATTTATTTATTGATTGTCTTCCTTATGAGTGGCGGTCGGGGACGAGCGATGGTCTTTTCCTACCAATCTATCCCCCTAGGAGCATGTGCGTAATACTTTGCTTTGATAACTTCTAGATTTGTGCAATAAGTATATGAGTTCTTTATGACTAATGTTGAGTCCATGGATTATACGCACTCTCACCCTTCCACCTCTGCTAGCCTCTCTAATACCGCGCACCTTTCGCCGGTATCATACACCCACCATATACCTTCCTCAAAACAGTCACCATACCTACCTATTATGGCATTTCCATAGACATTCCGAGATATATTGCCATGCAACTTTCCACCGTTCCGTTTATTATGACACACTCCATCATTGTCATATTGCATATCCCGGTACACCGCCGGAGGCATTCATATAGAGTCATATTTTGTTCTTAGTATCGAGTTGTAATTGTTGAGTTGTAAGAAAAATAAAAGTGTGATGATCATCATTATTAGAGCATTGTCCCAGTGAGGAAAGGATGATGGAGACTATGATTCCCCCATAAGTTAGGATGAGACTCCGGACGAAAAATAAAAGAGGCCAAAGAAGCCCCAAAAAAAAGAGAAAAAAAAGAGGCCATAAAAAAAAGAAAAGGCCCAAATAAAAAAAAGAGAGAAAAAGAGAGAAGGGACAATGTTACTATCCTTTTACCACACTTGTGCTTCAAAGTAGCACCATGATCTTCATGATAGAGAGTCTCTCGTTATGTCACTTTCATATACTAGTGGGAATTTTACATTATAGAACTTGGCTTGTATATTCCAATGATGGGCTTCCACAAATTGCCCTAGGTCTTCATGAGCAAGCAAGTTGGATGCACACCCACTTAGTTTCTTTTGATGAGCTTTCATATACTTATAGCTCTAGTGCATCCATTGCATGGCAATCCCTACTCACTCACATTGATATCTATTGATGGACATCTCCATAGCCCATTGATACGCCTAGTTGATGTGAGACTATCTTCCCCGCTTTTTGTCTTCTCCACAACCACCATTCTATTCCACATATAGTGCTATATCCATGGCTCACGCTCATGTATTGCGTGAAGATTGAAAAAGTTTCGAAAAAGTTAGAGTATGAAACAATTGCTTGGCTTGTCATCGGGGTTGTGCATGATTTAAATACTTTGTGTGGTGAAGATAGAGCATAGCCAGACTATATGATTTTGTAGGGATAACTTTCTTTGGCCATGTTATTTTGAGAAGACATAATTGCTTTGTTAGTATGCTTGAAGTATTATTATTTTTATGTCAATATAAACTTTTGTCTTGAATCTTTCGAATCTGAATATTCATATCACAATTAAGAAGATTTGCATTGAAATTATGCCAAGTAGCACTCCGCATCAAAAATTCTCTTTTTATCATTTACCTACTCGAGGACGAGCAG